>NW_026915419.1:0-283191 GCF_034315485.1 Pezoporus occidentalis
TCCATCCCAACCCTTCCCAGTCCATCCCAGCTCTTCCCAGTCCTTCCCAGGCCATCCCAACCCTTCCCAGTCCATCCCAACCCTTCCCAACCCATCCCGGTCCATCCCAGTCCTTCCCAGTCCATCCCAACCCTTCCCAACCCATCCCGGTCCATCCCAACCCTTCCCAACCCATCCCGGTCCATCCCAGTCCATCCCAACCCTTCCCAATCCATCCCAACCCTTCCCAATCCATCCCAACCCTTCCCAGTCCTTCCCAACCCTTCCCACTCCATCCCAACCCTTCCCAGTCCATCCCAGCCCTTCCCAGTCCATCCCAACCCTTTCCCAGCCCTTCCCAACCCATCCCGGTCCATCCCAGTCCATCCCAGCCCTTCCCAGTCCTTCCCAACCCATCCCAGTCCATCCCAGTCCATCCCAACCCTTCCCACTCCATCCCAACCCTTCCCAGTCCATCCCAACCCTTCCCACTCCATCCCAACCCTTCCCAGTCCATCCCAACCCTTTCCAGTCCATCCCAACCCTTTCCCAGCCCTTCCCAACCCATCCCAGTCCTTCCCAACCCTTCCCAGTCCACCCCACTCCATCCCAGTCCATCCCAGCCCTTCCCAGTCCTTCCCAACCCTTCCCAGTCCTTCCCAACCCATCCCGGTCCATCCCACTCCATCCCAACCCTTCCCAGTCCATCCCAGTCCATCCCAACCCATCCCGGTCCATCCCAATCCATCCCGATCCACGCCAGCACCTCCCAATCACCCGCCCTTGGTTGGGGCGAGGGCGTGGCCTCGCGTAAGCCCCGCCCCCGTAGCGGGCGTGTCCCGCTGTGGCGGGCCGCGTCAGCCAATGGGCGCAGGGGGGCGGTACCTGTGAGCCCCATGTAGAGCGGCTGGCGGGCGCGGAAGCCGCGCAGCGCCGCCCCGGAGCAGTTGTGCCGCTCGCAGCGGCCCAGGCACTCCCGGTACAGCGGCTCCCGGTCCCCCTGCGAGCCCCGCGCCGGGGACGGCGCCGTCGCCGCTCCCAGCAGCAGCAGCAGCGCGGCCCGCGCCGCGCCACAGGCCGCCATTGCCCCGCAACGGCCGCTTCCGGCACCGCCCGGAAACGGGGGCGGCGCGGGGCATGGTGGGATACAGTCCCCCAGCGGGGCGGGGGATCATGGGATATATCCCCCCCCAGGCACGTTGCGCAGGGGATCATGGGATATGTGTCCCGTGTCTCCCCCCCCCAACCCGGGGCCCATATGTGTACCGGGGGCTTGGGGTCCGCTAGGGTCAATGGGGGCTATGGGGTCCTCTAGGGTCAATGGGGGCTATGGGATCCGCTAGGGTCAATGGGGGCTGGGGGTCCTCTAGGGTCAATGGGGGCTATGGGGTCCTCTAGGGTCAATGGGGGCTATGGGGTCCTCTAGGGTCAATGGGGACTTGAGGTCCTCTAGGGTCAATGGGGTCCGCTAGGGTCAATGGGGGCTGGGGGTCCTCTAGGGTCAATGGGGGCTATGGGGTCCTCTAGGGTCAATGGGGGCTTGGGGTCCTCTAGGGTCAATGGGGGCTATGGGGTCCTCTAGGGTCAATGACGGCTGGGGGTCCTCTAGGGTCAGTGGGGGCTATGGGGTCCTCTAGGGTCAATGGGGGCTGGGGGTCCACTAGGGTCAATGGGGGCTATGGGGTCCTCTAGGGTCAGTGGGGGCTATGGGGTCCTCTAGGGACAATGGGGGCTTGGGGTCCGCTAGGGTCAATGGGGGCTATGGGGTCCTCTAGGGTCAATGGGGGCTTGGGGTCCGCTAGGGTCAATGGGGGCTATGGGGTCCGCTAGGGTCAATGAGGGCTGGGGGTCCTCTAGGGTCAATGGGGGCTATGGGGTCCTCTGGGGTCAATGGGGGCTATGGGGTCCGCTAGGGTCAATGAGGGCTCAGGGTCCTCTGTGTTCAGTGGGGACTGTGGGGTCCCCTGTGGCCGATAGGGGCTGTGGGGTCCGGCTGGGGCCATGGGGCAGCGTGGCTGGGGACCATGGGACGAGGACCCCGAGGTGGCCGCTTGGGTTCCAAAGTGGGGGGTCCCTGCCCCCCCCCGTGCCACCCCCTTGGCTTCTGCTCCTGCTCCCCCTTGGGGGCTGCGGGTGATCCATGGGGATGAGGTGGCCGATGGGGACCTGCTTGGAGATCCGTCCCTATGTGCACCCTGCTCCTCTTGCCCAGGGGGGCTGCATGGGGCTGGGCACATGCGGGGTGCCCATCGTGGGCTGCGATGCTCCCGCGGGACCCCAAAACCTCACCGGGAGCAGCGGTTGAGGGTGCACCGATGGCTTGTGCCTGTGGTGGGGGGCAAGCGCCGGCTCTGGTCACCTCACTGGGGAGTCATGGGGTGATGCTGGGGTGGCCCCATGGCCCTGTGCCCTAGAACTGGCCCGGTCCATGGGGATTGTCCCTGTACCCCAGGAGTGGCCCCATGCCCAGGACTCCCCTTACCCCACAGTTGTCCCTGTACCCCAGGATTATCCCTGTACCCCAGGAGTGTCCCCATGTCCCTGTACCCCAGGAATGTCCCTGTACCCCAGAAGTGTCCCCATGTCCCTGTCCCTTAGGGGTGTCCCCATGCCCAGGATTATCCCTGTACTCCAGGAGTGCCCCCATGCCAAGGATTCCCTGTACCCCAGGATTATCCCTGTACCCCAGAAGTGTTCCCATGTCCCTGTCCCTTAGGAGTGTCCGCATGCTCAGGAGTCCCTGTACCCCAGGATTATCCCTGTACCCCAGAAGTGCCCCCATGTCCCCGTACCCCAGGATTATCCCTGTACCCCAGGAGTGCCCCCATGTCCCTGTCCCTTAGGGGTGTCCCCATGCCCAGGATTATCCCTGTACCCCAGAAGTGTCCCCGTGTCCCCATGTCCCTGTACCCCAGGATTGTCTCTATACCCCAGGAGTGCCCCCATGTCCCTCTCCCTTAGGGGTGTCCCCATGCCCAGGATTATCCCTGTACCCCAGAAGTGTCCCCCTGTCCCCATACCCCAGGATTATCCCTGTACCCCAGGAGTGTCCCCATGTCCCTGTACCCCAGGATTATCCCTGTACCCCAGGAGTGCCCCCATGCCAAGGATTCCCTGTACCCCAGGATTGTCCCTGTACCCCAGGAGTGCCCCCATGCCCAGGACTGTCCCTGTACCCCAGCGCTGCCCCCCCGATCCCCACACCCGGCAGCAGCATCCCATCCCCGCCGTGCCCCGGTCACCGTCACCCCCAACCGGGCCAATTGAAGGGACAGGGACCGAGCTCGTGCGTGTGTCCCCCGTCCCCCCCCAAAGCCTCCGCACCCCGGGGGTTACGGGGACGAGCACCCCGGGAAGGGGATGGGGGGGTGTGGGGGGGTGTCCGGTGCATCGGGAGCGCGCACGGAGGAGCTGGGAGGGGGTGACGGGACCGGGACGCGCCCTCGCCCGGGGGCCGGGAGCGCTGCGCGGCCCCGTGAGGCGGAGCCGGGAGCGGCGGGAGGCGGCGGCTCCGCACCGCAAACTTTCCCGGAGCGGCCGGCGGGGGCCATGGGCCGCGGCCCGCGCTGAGCACCATGAACCCCCCCGGGGGCTGCCTCCTGCTGCCGCTGCTGCTGCTCCGAGCCGCGCTCTGCACCCCCCCTCCCGCCGCCGCCGAAGGTGGGTCCGGACCGAGCGGTACCGGGGAATGGGGGGGGGGACGGGAACGGGAGGGGGAGGAGACCGGGAGGACTTTGAGCAAAGTTTTGCATTGGGGGGGGGGGGCACCGGGTCCGGTGCTCCCGAGGGTCTCTCGGTTGGAAGTGACCGGACCCCCCCCCCCCCCCGGCTTTACAGCTCCGGACGGGACGAGGCCCGGTCCGCTCCCCCGGGCCGGGTTTGGGAGCCCCGGGGTCGCACAGAGCGCGGACACCCCCCCCCCCCCAACCCGGGGTCGGTGCTGGCGCTGTCCCGGTAGCACCGGAGGAGAAGCGGGTTCCGGGGGGGGCCCAAGCGGGGGTTTGGGGGGGTGTGGGGGGGGTTCGGGGCGGGCGCGGTGCCCCACGGAGAGCGGGTGGGTGGCGGTGGGTGCGTCCCCGTCGCTCCCATCCACATTCTCGACGTGCCGCACCCTGCCCTGCCCGGCAGAGCGGCCGGGGGGGAGCGTTGGAACCGGGGCAGGAGCGGGGGGGAGCGGCCCCCAAAGTGACCGTCGGGGTTTGACGCCGTAGGCCCTGTGTTGGGGGGGGGGGGTTTGGGGTCACTGGGTGCTCTCTGCTCCCGGCACCCCACAGCTCGCCCTGCTCTGAGGGTCTGTGCGTTGGGAACGCAGCAGGGTGCTCCCACAGTCTGGATCCATGCGTTGGGAATGAGCGGCGGCACCAGCTCCGGGAGCAACCGGGGCAGCCCCACGGGCATGTGGCCGATGGGCTCCGCTGGATGCTCCGGGGGTTGCCCTTGGGCAGACGGGGTCTTCCATGGAGATCGGGGTCCGGGCAGCGTGGATCACTGAGCTGCCTGGGTCAGTGATCCTCAATGGAGGAGCAGCCAGGCCCGAAGCCCATGGGATGGAGCCGGGATCCCAGCAGGATCTGGCCCTGCCACCATCCCGCCTGCCCTTCTCCCTGGGGAACCCGGTGGCATCCCCTACCCGCGCTGCGGGGCAGACCTGGGGCTTTGGCTGCTGGCTCCGACAGCTCAGAGACACCCGTCCCCCCCCCGGTGCCATGGGGCGAGAGCTGAACCCCAACCCCGGGGGGGCTCCCCCTTTCTGGCCGTGCCAAGGGGGTGTTTTCCATGGCTCGGCGGCCTTGGAGGCGGCTCCATGCGCAGCTGCCCGCACCGGGGGCTGTCACTCAGCCGTGGTGCAGCCTCCAGCCCCCGAGGGACACCGGAGCCTCGCCGGCACCGAGGACACCGGGCGCGGTGTGGCGGCACCGGAGCCGTTGTGTGGGCTCCGCACGGTGCCGGGGGCCGCGGGTGTGCCCGGGGCTGCGCCGTGCCCTGCGTCACCGCTGCTCCCCAAACACGCCCGACCTGAAAAGGCGGTTCCTGCCGGGGCCCGGTGCCACCCGCGGCCGTGACTCACCGGGCCCGGGGCGCCCGCCCCGACGCCACGGGGATGGTCGCGCTCCGGCGGCCATCGAAGCCCAACAACAATCAGGGCTTGTCTCTTCCAACCCCCCCCCCTCCCTCCCTCCCTTCTTCCCTCCTTCCAACCAGCGTGGGCAGAGCAATTCCTGCCCCCCGGCCCCTGCTCCGCATGGCCGCGGTTATGGGTCCCTTCCCCATAACCCAGCGTGGGCACCGCGGTGATGTTGCCCCCCCCCCCCCGGTTGTCCCTGGCGTGGGGCCGGTTGCCAAAGCGGGAGCAGCCTCGCCGCGTGCCGGGCTGGGAGAGCAGCGATGCAGGAAGCCCATCGGAAGCTGTTGGGAGCAGCCCCGGAGATAAACGGAGCCGTGGCATTTCCTGCGGGGGCCTCAGGGATGAGGATGGGACGGGGCGAGGGGACCCCGCTGAGCTCCTGCTCCGTGCCCACAGTGTGCACGGGCACCGACATGAAGCTGCTGCGGCCCTCCAGCCCCGAGAGCCACTACGAGACCCTGCGGCACCTGTACCAGGGCTGCCAAGTGGTGCAGGGCAACCTGGAGCTCACCTACCTGCCCGCCGACGCCGACACCGCCTTCCTCAAGGTGTGCAGGGGGGGAAGAACACCCCATGGTGAGAGCAGGGGGGCACGCAGCGGGGTCCATCCTGCTTCTCTCCCCTGTCCCCGCATCCATAGGACATCAAGGAGGTGCAGGGCTACGTGCTCATCGCTGAGAACCAAGTGATGGGCTTGGAGCTGCAGAACCTGCGCATCATCCGGGGCACGCAGCTCTTCCAGGACCGCTTCGCCTTGACCGTGGTGGGCAACGGCGGCCCCGGCGGCGCGCAGGGGCTGCGCCAGCTCGGCATGCGGCACCTCACGGGTCAGGGACCCTTCCCCGGGGGTTCTTGGGTGCTCCCCGTGGCTGTCCCCGTGCTGACGGCCCCCTCTCCACCCCATCCATCTCCCGCAGAGATCCTAAAGGGAGGCGTGCGCATCGAGAGGAACCCGCAGCTCTGCTTCCAGGAGACCATCCTGTGGGCCGACATCTGCCACCGGCACAACGAGCTCCGGGGCGAGATCCGTGTGGAGAGCACCCGCAGCCGAACCTGTGAGCCCCGGCGTGGTGGTGGCGGTGGTTGAGGGGGGTACCCAGGGAAGGGGGTCCTGCCCCACGGCATCGCCCGCTCACGGCGTTCCCGGCGCAGGTCCCGACTGCCGGGCGCTGTGTGCCGAGGGGCACTGCTGGGGCGAGGGGCCGCGGGACTGCCAGACACGTGAGTACGGAGCCTGCAGCCCCCCCCGGGACCCCCAAAACCCATGGGAAGCCTTTCCCCCTTTCCCTTTGCGTGCTCCTGCCTCATTGATCCCATTGGAACAATGGTCATGGAGCCCCCCCCCCCTTGGACTTCCTGCTTGGTTGTCCCTGTCCCTCTCACCCCTATTTGGCACCCAAACCCCTGCCTGCGCATCCCCATTTGTTGTCCCCCCCCCCAAATCCCTGCCCTGGGAACCCACCTCCTCCCCCAGGGCACCCCCACATCCCCTTATCGAGGTCCCCATCCCCACCAGCTCCCTTTCCCCCCCCCTCCCATCCCAGTGACCAACAGCATCTGCCACGGGTGCCCGCGCTGCAAGGGCACGAAGCCGACCGACTGCTGCCACGAGCAATGCGCCGCCGGCTGCACCGGCCCCAAGCACTCCGACTGCCTGGTGCGCACCGGGATGGGGCGGGCACACCGGGAACGGGATGGGATGGGATGCCGGGATCTCACACCACCCCATTGTGCATTCATCCCCCCCCCCCTCCAACCCCAGGCGTGCCTGAACTTCAACCGGAGTGGGATCTGCGAGCTGCATTGCCCCCCCCTCGTCATCTACAACTCGGACACCTTCGAGTCGGTGCCCAACCGCGATGGACGTTACACGTTCGGGGCCAGCTGCGTGAGCCAATGTCCCTGTGAGCACCGTGCCAATGGGGACCGGGTTGGGGTCCGGTGCTCACCGTGGCCCTGACTGTGCCCCCCCATTCCCCTTAGACAATTACCTCGCCACCGAGGTGGGGTCCTGCACCCTCGTGTGCCCCCACAACAGCCAGGAGGTGACGGTGAACAACGTGCAGAAGTGTGAGAAGTGCAGCAAGCCCTGCCCCGAGGGTGAGCAGCGCCCCAGAGCCGTCCATGGGGCAGGAAGGAGCGGGGCTTTGGGGGTCCCGATGGAGCACCCCAAGCCCTGCTCTGCCTCCCCGTCCTCCCTGCAGTGTGCTATGGGCTGGGAGTGGATTTCCTCAAGGGCGTCCGTGCTGTGAACGCCTCCAACATCCAGCACTTCACCGGCTGCACCAAGATCTTCGGCAGCTTGGCCTTCCTCCCCGAGACCTTCGCAGGGTAACTCCTGGTTCCCCCCCCTCCTCCTCGAGCCCATGGTGGGGACCCCCTCCCAACCTCCCTCCCGTCCTGGCAGGGACCCCAGCACCAACACAGCGCCCCTGGACCCCAAACTGCTGCGCATCTTCGAGAGCCTGGAGGAGCTGACGGGTGAGGACCGGGCGCTGGGGGCTTTGTGTGTGTGTGTGTATGGGGGGGACCACGGTGCGGTGACACTCGGTGCACCCCACAGGCTACCTCTACATCGCTGCCTGGCCGCCCGGCTGGCAGGACCTGGGGGTCTTCCAAAACCTGCGCATCATCCGGGGCAGGGTGCTGCACAAGTGAGCAGGGATGGGGACACGGGGGATGGGGGGACTGGGGGGGATGTGGGGACATAGGGGGGGATGTGGGGAACAGGAGGGTGTGGGGATTGGGGGGGTGTGGGGATCAGGGTTGAACGTGGGGATTGGGGGGATGTGGGGACCAGGAGAGATGGGGGGGGGGAACGGGACATAGGGGGGGATGTGGGGACATTGTGGGGATGGGGGGATGTGGGGACCGGGGGGATGTGGGGACATGGCAGGGATAGGAGGGATGTGGGGACCAGGGGGGATGTGGGGACACAGGGGGGATGTGGGGACCAGGCAGGATGTGGGGACACGGGGGGGGGATGTGGGAACCTGGGGGATGTGGAGACATGGGGGGGATAGGGGGGATGTGGGGACACAGGAGGAGATGAGGGGACACAGGGAGGAGATGTGGGGACCAGGGGGATGTGGGGACATGGGGGGATAGGGGGGATGTGGGGACACAGGGGGAGATGAGGGGACACAGGGAGGAGATGTGGGGACCAGGGGGATGTGGGGACCCAGGGGCACACGGGGGGGATGCAGGGACACAAGGGGGGGATGCAGGGACACAAGGGGGGGATGCAGGGACACAACGGGGGGATGCAGGGACACACGGGGGGGATGCAGGGACACACGGGGGGGATGCAGGGACACAAGGGGGGATGCAGGGACACAAGGGGGGATGCAGGGACACACGGGGGGATGCAGGAACACACGGGGGGGGATGCAGGGACACAAGGGGGGATGCAGGGACACAAGGAGGGGATGCAGGGACACACGGGGGGATGCAGGGACACAAGGGGGGGATGCAGGGACACAAGGGGGGGGGTTGCAGGGACACGGGGGGATGCAGGGACACGGGGGGATGCAGGGACACAAGGGGGGGGTTGCAGGGACACGGGGGGATGCAGGGGCACAAGGGGGGGATGCAGGGACACAAGGGGGGGATGCAGGGACACACGGGGGGATGCAGGGACACAAGGGGGGGATGCAGGGACATGCGGGGGGGATGCAGGGACACACGGGGGGATGCAGGGACACAAGGGGGGGGATGCAGGGACACACTGGGGGATGCAGGGACACACGGGGGGATGCAGGGACACAAGGGGGGGATGCAGGGACACAAGGGGGGGATGCAGGGACACACGGGGGGATACAGGGACACGCGGGGGCCATGCAGGGACACACGGGGGGGATGCAGGGACACGCACGCCCGCCGCACACCCGTGCCCACCGTCGCTGTCCCCGCAGCGGTGCCTACTCGCTGACGCTGCGGGAGCTGTCGGTGCGGGCGCTGGGGCTGCGGTCCCTGCAGGAGATCAGCAGCGGGATGGTGCTGGTGCACCACAACCCCCAGCTCTGCTTCCTCCAGAAGGTGCCGTGGGGCAGCATCTTCCGCAACCCCCGGCAGCGCCTCTTCCAGACCCACAACAAGCCCCCCGAGCAGTGCGGTCAGTGGCACCCATGGGATGGTGGGGACGGGAGTTGGAGGAACCCCCCCCATTGATGCTCATTGTGTTCTGGTGCAGAGAGCGAGGGGTTGGTCTGCTTCCACCTCTGCACCCATGGGCACTGCTGGGGCCCCGGCCCGACCCAGTGCGTGGCCTGCGAGCGGTTCCTGCGGGGCCAGGAGTGCGTCGCCTCCTGCAACCTCCTGGAGGGGTGAGGACTGAGCCCAGGGGACAGCGCTTTGGGGGCCCGGGACCCCCATCCCATGCTCCCTTCTCCCCACAGAGCCATCCGGGAGCACGTCAACGGCACGCGGTGCCTGCCCTGCCACCCCGAGTGCCAGCCCCAGAACGGCACCGAGACCTGCTTCGGACCGGTGAGCATGGGGGGGCACACGCACAAGAAGGGGTGTCCCCGAATTCCCAGCTCCCTCCAACCACCTCGTTCCCGTAGGAAGCGGACCAGTGTGTGGCTTGTGCCCACTACAAGGACGCGCAGCAGTGCGTGCGCCGGTGCCCCAGCGGGGTGAAGGCGGACGCCTCCTTCGTTCCCATTTGGAAGTATCCGGATGAAGACGGCGTTTGCCAGCTCTGCCCCACCAACTGCACCCACTCGTGAGTTTGGGGGGGGGGGGGGGAGGTGTGTGGGTCCCAGCACAGACAGCGGGCTGTGGGGGGGCTGCTGATGGTGGCAATGCTGCACGCTGTGTCCCTAGGTGCACGATCCGGGATGAGGACGGCTGTCCCGTGGACCAGAAGCCAAGGTACGAGCGCGGGTGCCCTGTGCCACCCTGACCCCCATCACTATGGGTGGCGGGGGGGGGGGGGGTTCCTCCAGCCTGGACCCCCCCCACCCCATCACCCATCTCCCCATTGCTGGTGCTGCCCTGCAGCCAGGTCACGTCCATCATCGCTGGCGTGGTTGGGGCTCTGTTGGTCGTGGTCCTGCTGCTCATCACCGTTGTGTGCGTGAAGCGCCGGCGGCAGCAGGAGCGCAAGCACACCATGCGGCGCCTGCTGCAGGAGACCGAGGTGGGGATGCTGGCACCCGCATGGGGATGGACCCCGCAGCACCCAGCGGTGCCAGGAGCGGGGTCCCCCCTCATCCGTGTGTACCCCACAGCTGGTGGAGCCGCTGACGCCCAGCGGGGCCCTCCCCAACCAGGCCCAGATGCGGATCCTCAAGGAGACGGAGCTCAAGAAAGTCAAGGTCTTGGGCTCGGGCGCTTTCGGCACCGTCTACAAGGTGAGGGGCGGTGGGTGCCGCCGGTGGGCTGCCGCCGGCCCCGCTCCGCACCCTTCACCCCTGTGTGTGTGGGTGTCCCCCCCGCAGGGCATCTGGATCCCCGACGGGGAGAGCGTGAAGATCCCGGTGGCCATCAAGGTCCTGCGGGAGAACACATCCCCCAAAGCCAACAAGGAGATCCTGGACGTGAGTGCGACCGCGGTGCCGGCGGGCGAGCGGTGCCGGCGGCGGCCCCTGCCCCGTCCTCACCCCGTCCCCTTGCTGCCCACCACAGGAGGCCTACGTGATGGCAGGGGTGGGCAGCCCCTACGTGTCCCGGCTGCTGGGCATCTGCCTGACCTCCACGGTGCAGCTGGTGACGCAGCTGATGCCCTACGGCTGCCTCCTGGACTACGTGCGCGAGAACAAGGACCACATCGGCTCCCAGGACCTGCTCAACTGGTGTGTGCAGATCGCCAAGGTGAGGTGGGGAGCATTGGGGTGCTGCTGGTGGTGGTGGTGCTGGTGGTGGGGGGGGGTTCATGGACCCAGCCTGACCCGCGGTGCCCCCCATCCACCAGGGGATGAGTTACCTGGAGGAGGTGCGGTTGGTGCACCGGGACCTGGCCGCTCGCAACGTCCTCGTCAAGAGCCCCAACCACGTCAAGATCACCGACTTCGGGCTGGCGCGGCTGCTCGACATCGATGAGACCGAGTACCACGCCGACGGCGGCAAGGTGGGAGCTGGGGGGGGGCAGCCATGGGGGAGCGCAGTGCCCCCCCTTTCCCCAAACTCCGCATCCCGCTCACCCCCACATCCTCCCTGTGCCAGGTCCCCATCAAGTGGATGGCGTTGGAGTCCATCCTCCGCCGGCGCTTCACGCACCAGAGCGATGTCTGGAGCTATGGTACATTGGGGTGGCCCCACATTGGTGCTGGGGGGGAAAGCAGGGGGGGGGTCAGGGGTATCGCTGACCCATGGCCCCATCCCTGCAGGCGTCACCGTATGGGAGCTGATGACGTTTGGGGCGAAGCCCTATGAGGGGATCCCTGCCCGGGAGATCCCGGACCTGCTGGAGAAGGGCGAGAGGCTGCCGCAGCCGCCCATCTGCACCATCGACGTCTACATGATCATGGTGAAATGTACGGGGTCGGGGGGGGGGACGGGACACGGGATGGGGCCGGGGCGCCGCGGTGGCCCCCGGCTCCTGGCCCTGATGGCGCTGGGCTCTGCCGCAGGCTGGATGATCGACTCCGAAAGCCGGCCCAAGTTTCGGGAGCTGGTCACCGAGTTCTCCCGCATGGCCCGGGACCCGCAGCGCTTCGTGGTCATCCAGGTACATGGGGTCCCCATGGGGTCCTGTGTGTCCCCCCCCCACCCCATAGCACCCCAATGTGGGCACTGAGCGCTCTGCTTCCCACCCCACACACACACAGAATGACCTGGCCGGGCTGCCCGGCTCCATCGACAGCACCTTCTACCGGGCCCTGCTGGAGGAGGAGGACATGGAGGACCTGGTGGATGCTGAGGAGTACCTGGTCCCTCACCACGGCTTCTTCAGCGCCGAGACCTCCACCACCTACCGCAGCTGCATCTCCTCCATGCGGGTAAGAGGGGTTGGGGTGAGGTACCCACGGTGCCGGCGCCCTCGGTGCCAGCACCCAACTGCATCCTCTCCTCACCCAGAGCACAGCAGAGACCCCGGTGGACGCAGAGGAGGGCGAGGGCTTGGCCCCCTTCCCCTTCCCACCGCAGGGCCTGGCGGAGGGGCCGGAGGGCCCCGTGCTGGAGCCCCCGGAGGGGGATGCCGGGGTGAAGGCGGCCCTGCAGAGCCCGCTGGCGACGCGGGAGCCCATCACCGTGCCGCCGCGGTACAGCGAGGACCCCACTGCGCTGGCGACCGAGGACAGCGAGGAGCCCGAGGGCTTCAGCCCGGCGCCCTGCAGCACCATGCCGGGTAGGGAGGGGATGATGGGGCCATGCGGGAGCTGCTGCCCCATCAGCAGCCTCCATCGCCCCTAACGCAGCCCTTGCTCCCCACAGAGTACGTCAACCAGGCCGAGGAGCGGCGGTCGCCACCGCGGCACCCCCGTGTCCCCCCGTCCCCCCCGGATAAGCCCAAGGGGCACCAGGGCTTGAAGAACGGGCTCATCAAGGAAGCCAAGCACCCCTTTGGGCACGCCGTGGAGAACCCCGAGTACCTGGCACCCCCCAGTGCCCCTTTCAGCCAGGCCTTCGACAACCCCTACTACTGGAACCAGGACCCCCCAAAAGCCCCCGGCCCCGAGGGGGGCCCTGGCACGACACCCACGGCCGAGAACCCCGAGTACCTCGGCCTGGCCAGCCCTGACAGCGCCGCGGCGTAGGGCCACGGAGCCCCCATCACTTCACAGAGGCAGCTTGGGGAGGGCCAGCACGAGGCGAGACACGGATGTGGGGCCGGCGGCTGTGCCCAGCGCTGTGGGGTGACACCGGGCACGGATGCTGTGGGGCAGCGAGGCGTGGGGGACACACCCCCCCCCCCCCATTGGTGTGGGGGGGGACCCACAAGCTGGATGGTGCTGGGACTGCAATGGGGAGCAGGAGACGCTGTCAGCATCGCCCCAATGGCTCCCCCGGCAGCAGGGCTCCCGCTGTGCCCCGCCACCGCTGCCCTCCTTCCCCGGTGCGCAGCAGCACCGGGACACACCGGACTTGCACTGAGGCGGGCGCCGGGCGCGTGGCCCGGCCCCGACGCGGGTTCCTTGGAAGCCGAGATGTATATTTGGTACCTGTACATTGGGTTTTTGTACTCCCCTGGTCTCTGTGGTTCCTGCGCCAGCTCCCGGGCGTAGCCCATCCATCCCCTGGGGGCAGCGTGGGGCAGGACCCACCTTTACCTGCAGGCTCCGAGCCTTCATCTCCCCTTTCCCCATCCCAAGGCAGGAGCCAGGACCTGCTCTGACCCCGCTCCCGTGCCTTGGGGCCCGTCAGGGACACGAGAGGGGCCACGGTCTCCTCCATCCTTTATTCCTGCCTTTACACCCGGTACAGAAGAAACGGGGACCCCTCGGCTGGCTCAGCTGCCCCATGGCAAAGGGCAGAGTCATTGCAGGCAGCAGGGGAGAGCCAAGAGCCTGAGAATGGGGCGGGAGGGGGGCATTAACCAAACCTCTTGGCTATGGGGCCGGGCTTCCCGTGGCCTCGCACTGGTTTAAACAGTGCCAGGAGAGGCTTTAATCATTAACAAGTCCCAGCCAGCGCTCGGCCCTGCGCACAGGAGCCTGCAAGCACCCAACCTGGCTCCCCCTGACCCCCAAATCCCCCCCCACCCCACACTGCTGGGTGCTGCAGGGGAACCACGCTTGCACCCCATAGCAGGGATGTGACACCCCCCCCCCCGGTGCCCCACTGGCAGTGCTGGGGGGGGGGGCTCTGCCATTCAAAGCCACGCAGGGAGCTGAGGACGGCATCGAGGCGCGAAGCGGGGGGGCTCGGAGGCCGTGGGGCTACAGGAGGGCGCAGGGGGGGCGGCTGGAGGTGATTTTCTCCAGGGGCTCCCCATTCCTCGCCCTGCGGATGGCTTCGATGAGCTGGGGAGGCAGAGAAGGGGTCAGAAGCCCTTGGAAAGGGGAAAGGGGGGGGGTACGCAGAGGCTGGGGTGCAGCACGGGCTCGGATCACGGCTGTGCTGGAGGGGGGGGGCTCCTGAGCACCTGGGACCCCATGGCAGAGCCCCCGGGACCCCATCACAGAGCCCCCGGGACCCCATGGCAGAGCCCCCGGGACCCCATGGCCGAGCCCCTGGGACCCCATCACAGAGCCCCCGGGACCCCATGGCCGAGCCCCTGGGACCCCATCACAGAGCCCCCGGGACCCCATGGCCGAGCCCCTGGGACCCCATCACAGAGCCCCCGGGACTCCATGGCAGAGCCCCCGGGACCCCATGGCAGAGCCCCCGGGCCCCCATGGCAGAGCCCCCATGGCAGAGCCCCCGGGCCCCCATGGCAGAGCCCCCATGGCAGAGCCCCCGGGCCCCCATGGCAGAGCCCCCTGGTACTCACGTCCTTCTCGTAGGGGAAGCCGCCGTTCTCCAGCTTGGAGAACACGAGCTGCCCGTTGATCTCGATCTCGAAGGCACCTTGGGGGCAGGGGGGGGCTGAGCTGTGAGCACGGCCCCGGGACCCCCCCCCAACTCCCTGCACCCCCTTTCCCCCCCCAGCCCCTCACCGGTGCCCCCCAAGCGGGACTCGATCTCGATGTCCGGGTACTCCTCCCGCACGGCGCTCGCCAGCTCCTGGTACGTGGGCTCGAAGCCGCAGGGCTCGCTAATGGAGGGGGGGGAATGGGGGGGGGTAGCGCTGGCACCCCCAGAGCCTGACCCATGGCATCCCCCCCCCCCCGTATCCCATTGCCCCACATCCCCTCCTTCACCCCCCCACCCCACATCCCTCCTTTCACCCCCCAAATCCCCTTACCCCACATCCCCCCATTACCCCCCAACTCCCCCTACCCTATATCCCCCCTTCACCCCCACACATCCCCCCCTTTAACCCCCACCCCGCACCCCCGCTTCACCCCCAACTCCCCCTATCCCACATCCCCCCCTTCACCCCCAGATCCCCCTACCCCACATCCCCCCTTTCACCCCCCAACTCCCCCCACCCCACATCCCCCCCTTCACCCACAACTCCCCCTACCCCACATCCCCCCTTCACCCCCCATTCCCCCCACCCCACATCCCCCCCTTCATCCACAACTCCCCCCACCCCACATCCCCCCTTCACCCCCAGATCCCCCTACCCTATATTCCCCCTTTCACCCCCCAACTCCCCCTACCCCACATCCCCCCTTCACCCCCCAACTCCCCCTACCCCACATCCCCCCTTCACCCCCAACTCCCCCTCACCCCACATCCCCCCTTCACCCCCCAACTCCCCCTACCCCACATCCCCCCTTCACCCCCCATTCTCCCCACCCCACATCCCCCCCTTCACCTCCCAACTCCCCCCACCCCACATCCCCCCTTCACCCCCCAACTCCCCCTACCGCACATCCCCCACACCCCACACCCCCCTTCACCCCACATCCCCCCCCTTACCCCCCCTCACCAATACTCCACCACGATCCGGACCCGCCGCTCGCCCCCGGTACCGGCCCCGTCCCCGTCCCCCATCGCCGCCGGGCCCCTCTCTTCCGGGTGCTGGCGCTTAGGGCACCGCTTCCGGCCGCGCTGCGCTTGCGCCCCCTGCTGGCGGGAGGACCGCACAGCGCCGGGACCCGCATCGACCCCTATGGGGCCCACATCGACCCCTATGGGACCCGCATCGACCCCTATGGGACCCGCATCGGCTCCTATGGGACCCACATCGACCCCTATGGGACCCGCATCGACCCCTATGGGAACCGCATCGACCCCTATGGGACCCGCATCGACCCCATGAGCCGCTCTTAGACCCCAGGGATCCCCTCCCAGACCCCCGCAGGAGCTCTGTGGTGCCATGGGCATCACCCACAGACCCATAGGACCCCCGCTGACCCCCCCCCAACATCCCCATGGGAGTCCCATAGCGCCTCGGTCACCCCACAGCCTGCAGGGACAGACCCACAGACCCATAGGACCCCCGCTGACCCCCCCCCAACATCCCCGTGGGAGTCCCATAGCGCCTCGGTCGCCCCACAGCCTGCAGGGACAGACCCACAGACCCATAGGACCCACATGGGGTCCTCAGCATCCCCCACAGGGACCCCCCTGAACCATCCATGGGGACACCCGTGAGGGGTCTTTGGCCCCATGGGGACCCCAAGCTCCCCATGGAGACACCAACCTCCCATAGGAACACATGGGGGGTTCCCATGGGCTCTCAGACCCAAACCCCACAACCTGAGCATCCAGTGACCCCCAGAGGGGGACAGGTTGGGGTGAGCCAGACCCACATCCCCCAAAACCAGCCAGGGTCCTCTCTGTGTGTGTGCGTATCCCACCCAGTTAGGCCACTTCCAGGGGGTCACCGCAGTGCATTGTGGGAAACTCCCCATCACCACCATGGGGCGGTGGGATGGAGCCTTGGGGGGGGGGGGTTCGCCCCCATGGGGGCTGGCACAAGGCCCCATGCCAAGGCCGGGAGGGGCTGGGGGGGGCCCGCCTGGGTGCTGGTGCATGATGTCAGGCAGGGGCGGGAGCTGGCGCAGGTAGATAAAGCCGTGGAGAACAGGAATCCCCGGTCCGGCGGGGCGGGAGGGTGCCGGGACACGGCGGGAGCCTGCAGGTAGGAACGGGGCCGGGATGGGCACCCCCCCCCCCCCCCCTTCCCCCCGGAGCCGTGGGGCTGTGGGGACAGCCCCGGATATCGGCCCCATCCCATCCGCACGACCCCCGGCCCCCCGCTGCCCCTCAACTTCTTCCCTCCCACCTTCCTCCCGGCTCTTCCTCCTCCTCTGCCCGCCCCGGCACGGCCCCATTGCTGCTGCCCCACAGCCTCGGCAACCACCGGCACCTCTGAGCACAGCTCGGGGTCCTGGCTCCTCACCCCAGAGCCCTGCTGGCCCCAGGCCCCCTGCCCTATAGCCCTGGTGGCCCTGGGCCCCTGTGTCCTAATCCTGGTGGCTCTGGGAGCTTGCCCTATAGCCCTGGTGGCCCTGGGACCCCATCTCTTAGCCTGAACGTCCTCCAGTCCCCCTGCCCCACAGTTCTGCTGGTCCTGGGAGCCCATCCCTTAGACTTGGTGGCCCTGGGACCCTGTCCCCTAAACCCGGTGGCCCCTGGTTCCCCTGCTCCATAACCCTGGTGGCCCTGGTCCCCTTGACCCACAGCCCCTGGTCCCCCCCCCCGCTGTTTGTGCCAGACCCTGTGGACAGCCTATGGTCCCCCATCATCGTCACCATCCCCTCAGAGCCCTGTGTCACCGCCACAGGGACAAAGGCTGCCATCGGGGTGACCTGAGGCCACGGTGATGGGCTGGCGGGTTGGTGGCAGGGCTGTGCCATTGACCCAGCACCCTGTGGGCTCCCCTGTCTGTCACGTCCCCATCAGCCGCCCCAGTGTCCCCTGTGTGGGTCTTCCACCACATCCCACCTCAGGCAGCATCACCCCACATGACCCCATCTGTCCCCTATGGCCCTGTGCTCGCCGTAGGGCCTGGCCAGGCAGGGACACCCCATCCCGGCCCCTCCAGCACAGCCAGGGCAGGGATGGGGACGTGGTGGGGACAGGGATGAGGATGATGATGGCGTTGGTCCTGCCTGGTCCTGGACTTGGACCCTGAGCAGGCCAGGGAGCAGGAGACGGGCACGGGGACAGGCAGGGGATGGGGATGGGTGAATGTTTAACCTGGTCCTGTGAGTCAGCCTGGGACTGATGGGACCTGGTGTTGGTGTTCCCACAGCTGGTGGCCCTGGGACCCCATCCCTTAGGTTCAGTGGCCCTGGGACCCCATCCGTTAGGTTTGGTGGCCCTGGACCCCATGCCTTAGGTTCAGTGGCCCTGGACCCCATCCCTTAGGTTCGGTGGCCCTGGTCCCCATTCCTTTGGTTCAGTGGCCCTGGGACCCCATCCCTTAGGTTCGGTGGCCCTGGTCCCCATTCCTTTGGTTCAGTGGCCCTGGACCCCATCCCTTTGGTTCAGTGGCCCTGGGACCCCATCCCTTTGGTTCAGTGGCCCTAGGACCCCATCCCTTAGGTTCGGTGGCCCTGGTCCCCATCCCTTAGTTTCGGTGGCCCTGGGACCCCATCCCTTATGTTCAGTGGCCCTAGGACCCCATCCCTTAGGTTCGGTGGCCCTGGTCCCCATCCCTTAGTTTCGGTGGCCCTGGGACCCCATCCCTTTGATTCAGTGGCCCTGGTCCCCATCCCTTAGGTTTGGTGGCCCTGGGACCCCATCCCTTAGGTTCGGTGGCCCTAGGACCCCATCCCTTTGGTTTCATGGCCCTGGTCCCCATCCCTTTGGTTTCATGGCCCTGGACCCCATCCCTTAGGTTCGGTGGCCCTGGTCCCCATCCCTTAGGTTCGGTGGCTGTGGTCCCCGTGCCCCACAGCTCGGTGCTGGGTGGTGCTGGCGGGCTCCGTGCGTGCATTACGTGTGCCACGTGCCGACGGCCGCGCCGAGCGGTGCCGTGGGGCTCCCCATGGCGGGGACATCGCAACCGGGGTCCGTGCTCCCCCCGGCCCTCCCCTCCGAACCCCGCGTGGGCACCGGCACCGGGCGGGCCGGGACCGGGGGCGAGGGGAGCCGGGGCCGGCGGCGGAGCTCGGGGCCGTTCCCACGGCGGAGCCCGGCCCGGATGCCAGCGCTGGGAGGTGCGGAGGGGAGCGGCCCCAGAACCGGTTTGGCCGGACCCGGGGCCGTGCCTGGGCTCGGTCCCCGCCGCTCTCCGCTTCCTGCTCCCCCGCTGCAGTCCCGCGCTGCTGCTCCCGTCTCGTTTCGGCCCCGTGGGTCCGGTCTCCATCACCCTGGGTTGGTGGCTCCGCTGTCACCAAGCGGTGCCCGGGGGGTGATGGTGGGGCTGTGCTCTCGCTCCTGTCCCGTCCCGTCCCCCCCCCCCGCAGCCCGGTTCCTGCCTTGGGATGGGGCTGGAAGGACGGGGACACCCCAGCCCCGGGCAGCCCCTCGGGGCTCGGCCCCAGCTGGCTCAGGGCACCGCAGGCTGAGTCACGGCGCGTCTGGGCGCCGGCAAAACACCCCCCGGGGTGCGGGGGGGGGGTCCTGGGTGTTGTCCCATGGGGGACGAGGAGCCAGAGCGTGGTGTGGTGCTAGACCGGTCCCTCCGTCCCCTCCAGATAATGCCATGGATGGGGGGGCTCAGCAGAGCAGCCTCCGGGAGCCCCCCGGGCCGGGCAGCGCGGAGCAGGAAGAGCGGGATGGGGGCGAGGGACCCCCCGAGCTCAAGCGCTCCCAGCCCCTCTTCATCCATGGCAGCAGGTAGGTGGGGCGGTGGGGGGGGTCCCTTGTGGATGCTGGGGGGGGGGGTCAGCGCGTTGAGACGCGGGGTGCTCAGCGCTCAGCCCCTCTCTGCCCGCAGCCGGCAGCCTCTGGAAGAGGAGCCGCGGGCCTCGTCGCTCCCCAGCATTCCCAACCCCTTCCCCGAGCTCTGCAGCCCCTCCAACTCCCCCATCCTCAGCAGCCCGGCCCTGGGGCAGGGCCCCCCCCGCGAAGGAGCCTTGCACGTGAGTTGTGTGGCACAGAGAGGGCAGGGGATGGGATGGGAATGGGATGGGGATGGGGATGGGAATGGGATGGGATGGGGATGGGGATGGGGATGGGGATGGGGATGGGGATGGGGATGGGATGGGATGGGGATGGGGATGGGATGGGGATGGGGATGGGGATGGGGATGGGGATGGGGATGGGATGGGGATGGGGATGGGATGGGATGGGGATGGGGATGGGGATGGGGTGGGGATGGGATGGGGATGGGATGGGATGGGATGGGGAGGGAACGGGGATGGGATGGGGAGGGGGACGGGGATGGGATGGGGATGGGGACGGGGATGGGATGGGGATGGGGATGGGATGGGATGGGGATGGGGATGGGGATGGGGTTGGGTGGGGATGGGAATGGGAATGGGGATGCTCCTGACCCCGGTCAGGGTCCTGATGCCGTGACCGTGCAGGTGGTGAAGGTGTTCGGGGAGGACGGCGCCTGCCGCTCGCTGGAGGCGGCAGCGGGGACCACAGCGCGGCAGCTCTGCGAGACGCTGGTGCGGAGGACGCGGGCGCTGCAGGACCACAGCTGGGCTCTGGTTGAGCTGCACCAGCACCTGGGCCTGGGTGAGCGGCTGGGGTGGTGCTGAGCGCGGCGCTGGGGTCCTCGGGGTGAGGATGTGGGGCTGATGGATGAGGCCAGAGGAGGGCAAGGGGATGCTGCGAGGGCTGGAGCAGCTCTGCTCTGGAGCCAGGCTGAGAAAGCTGGGCTGGGGCAGCCTGGAGAAGAGAAGGCTCCTGAAGGGGAGACCTGAGAGCAGCTCCAGTGCCTGAAGGGGCTGCAGGAAAGCTGGAGAGGGGCTTGGGACAAGGGATGTAGGGACGGGACAAGGGGGAATGGCTTTAACCTGCCCGAGGGGAGACTGAGATGAGCTCTGAGGCAGAAGCTCTTCCCTGTGAGGGTGCTGAGGTGCTGGCACAGGGTGCCCAGAGAAGCTGTGGCTGCCCCATCCCTGGCAGTGTTCAAGGCCAGGTTGGACACAGGGGCTTGGAGCAAGCTGCTCTATGGAAGGGGTCCCTGCCTGTGGCAGGGGTTGGGACTGGATCCACTCTAAGCTCCCTTCAAGCCAAACCAGGCTGCAGCTCCATGATTCCATGGCACTCTGTGGTGCTGGGATCCCCCCCCTGCCGCCCCACTGAGCCCTGTCCCCCCCGCAGAGCGGTGCCTGGAGGACCACGAGTTGGTGCTGGAGGTGCAGAGCTCTTGGCCCCCCGGCGCTGACGCCCGCTTCGTCTTCCGCAAGAACTTCGCCAAGTACGAGCTCTTCAAGAGCCCCGCGGTAGGCGCCTGCACCCAGGGGACCCCAGCACCCCAGGAGCACCCCCAGCCCCTCATAGCTCAACCCTGACCCCCTCTCCCCCCCCCCCCCAGCAGTCCCTGTTTCCCGAGGTGATGGTGTCCAGCTGCCTGGAGGCGAACAAGAGCATGGCACACTCCGAGCTCATCCAGGTACGGAGCCAGCGTGCCCGGATGGGCTGCGTCCCAGCGTTGGGTGTATGGAACCCCGCCGTGCCATGGGGCCCCCACCGTGCCCCTCAGCCCTCTTCTCCCCCCCAGAACTTCCTCAACTCCGGGAGCTGCCCCGAGGTCCAGGGCTTCCTGCAGCTGCGGGAGCCGGGCCGCAAGGTCTGGAAGCGGTTCTACTTCTCGCTGCGCCGCTCGGGGCTCTATTACTCCACCAAAGGCACCTCCAAGGTGAGGATGAGGCAGGGAGCACCATGGGGAGGGGGTGCAGCGGGGCCAGCCCTGACCCCTGTCCCCATCCCAGGACCCCCGGCACCTCCAGTACTTCGCTGACCTCTCCGAGTCCAACATCTACTACGTGACGCAGGGCAAGAAGCACTACGGGACACCCACTGAGTTTGGCTTCTGCATCAAGGTGGGGATGTGGCTCCTGCCTGGGGGGCCTGGGCCTTCTCTGTCCCCTTCCTTGCCAAGGGGGGGGGTCTCTGCTCCCCACCAAGACCCATCCGGGGCTGCTCCATGACGGCTTCAGCCTCTCCCCACAGCCCTACAAGGTGCGGAGTGGGGTGAAGGGCCTGAAGCTGCTCTGCAGTGAGGATGAGCAGAGCCGGAGCTGCTGGATGGCGGCTTTCCGCCTCTTCAAGGTGAGCCCCGGGCACAACGAGGTGTTACTGGTCCCATGCTGGGGGGGGATAGCAATGGGATGCTGGGGGGATGCTGGTGGGTGCTGGGGAGATACCAGTGGGATGCTGGAGGGATGCTGGGGAGATACCAGTGGGATGCTGGAGGGATGCTGGGGAGATACCAGTGGGATGCTGGAGGGATGCTGGGGAGATACCAGTGGGATGCTGGAGGGATGCTGGGGAGATACCAGTGGGATGCTGAGGGGATGCTGGAGGGATGCTGGAGGGATGCTGGGGGGATGCTGGGGATATACCAATGGGATGCTGGGGAGATGCTGGTGGGATACTGGGGATATACCAATGGGCTGCTTGAGGGATGCTGGGGATATACCAATGGGATGCTGGGGGGATGCTGGTGGGATGCTGGGGAGATACCGGTGGGACGCTGGAGGGATGCTGGCAGGGATACCAATGGGATGCTGGGGAGATGCTGGAGGGGTGATGGGGAAATGCTGGAGGGATGCTGAGGGGATACCAATGGGATGCTGGGGTGATGCTGGTGGGATGCTGAGGGGATAACAATGGGATGGTGGGGGGATTCTGGTGGGATGCTGGGGGATACCAATGGGATGGTGGGGGGATTCTGGTGGGATGCTGGGGGATACCAATGGGATGCTGGGGGGATTCTGGTGGGATGCTGGGGGATACCAATGGGATGGTGGGGGGATGCTGGTGGGATGCTGGTGAGATACCAGTGGGACGCTGGAGGGATGCTGGGGGGGATACCAATGGGATGCTAGGGGGATGCTGGAGGGATGCTGGGGGGATACCAATGGGATGGTGGGGGATGTCCCCATCACTGTGGTACAAGAGATGCAGGATGGGTGTCCCCATCCCCACACGGGGTGGATGTGGAGGTCTCTGTGTCCCCCCCCCTTGCACTGTGGGGCATTCCCCCTCACGGGGCTGCCCCCCAGTATGGCATGCAGCTCTACCGCAACTACCAGCAAGCCCAGGCGCGGCTGAGCCAGCCCCACTGGATCGGCCCCACGCCCCTGGTGAGTGCCAGTGACCCCCCCCCCCCTCACCCTGCAGCCCCCATCCCATGGGGGACCCCTCCATCACCCCCCGGTCCCTCGCAGCGGAGCGTCTCGGACAACGCGCTCGTGGCCATGGACTTCTCGGGGTGCACGGGCCGGGTGATCGAGAACCCCAGCGAGGTGCTGAGCGTGGCCCTGGAGGAGGCGCAGGCCTGGAGGGTGAGTTTTGGGGTGCAGGATGAGGGGTCGTACACACACACCCCCCCCAAACCCCATCCTAACACCTTGCTCCTTGCTTTGCATGGCCAGAAGAAGACGACGCACCGGTACAGCCTGCCGGCAGCGTGCCACAGCTCCCCGCTCAGCGCCGGTGAGCAGCACCATGTGGTGCCATGGGGTGGATGTGTGTGTGTGTGGGGGGGGTGTCCCTTCTTGGGGTCAGCCCCGAGCCTGACACCCGTGTCCCCGCAGCGATCCATCGCACCCAGCCCTGGTTCCATGGGCGCATCTCCCGGGAGGACACGCAGCAGCTCATCGGCCGGCAGGGCTTGGTGGATGGGTATGGGGCCATGGGGTGAGGGGGGCCCTGGGGATCATTGTGGGGGGGACACACATGATTCCATGCATGGGGACTCGAACCCGTGGGCACTGCAGGGATGTGGGGAGCTGTGGGATCCCAGGGCACCCCCCCCTCCCAGGGTTTACATGGGATCTGCAGCCCGTGGGGGGCTTGGGAAATGGGATTTGGGGGGGGAACCCTTGGGGAGGGGGGAATGGGGGGGGAGAGGACCCATGGGTTTGGGGGGGGGGCCCAGTGACCCCCCCCCGGTGCTCGCAGCGTGTTCCTGGTGCGGGAGAGCCAGCGCAACCCCAAGGGCTTCGTGCTGTCCCTGTGCCACCTGCAGCGGGTCAAGCACTATCTCATCCTGCCGGTGAGTGCCGCAGCAGGGCCGGGGGGGGCCCGCAGTGTGTGTGTGTGTATGGGGGGGTCCTGACCCTGCACCCCCCTCCATGGCAGAGCGAAGAGGAGGGGCGGCTTTACTTCACCATGGACGATGGGCAGACGCGCTTCGCCGACCTCATCCAGCTCGTGGAGTTCCACCAGATCAACCGCGGCATCCTGCCCTGCAAGCTGAGGCACTACTGCACCTGCGTGGCCCTCTGAGCCCGGCACCGGCACGGCGCCAGCACAGCACCGCCATGGCACAGCACCGCCATGGCACAGCACCACCATGGCACAGCACCACCATGGCACAGCACCAGCACAGCACCAGCACAGCACCGCCATGGCACAGCACCACCGTGGCACAGCACCAGCACAGCACCGCCATGGCACAGCACCGCCACGGCACAGCACCGCCGTGGCACAGCACCAGCACAGCACCGCCATGGCACAGCCCGGCACCGGCACAGCACCAGCACAGCACCGCCGTGGCACAGCCCGGCACCGGCACAGCACCAGCACAGCACCGCAGTGGCATAGCACCGCCACGGCACAGCACCACCATGGCACAGCCTGGCACCGGCACAGCACCAGCACAGCACCGCCATGGCACAGCCCGGCACTGCAGCCATGGCTCGGGTGTGCCGGAGCAGGATGGGCCCAGCTCGGTGCAGGGAACACGATGGCTCCTGCACCACTGACCATCCCCAGTGCCGGCTTTGCCCGTGGGGTCCTGGGGTGCCACCGCCACCGGGTCCCCCCCAACTCAAGCACTTTGTCCACCCCCCGTCCCCACAGCGCCAGCCCCGAGGGTCCCCGTGTTGGGGGGGGGGGGGGGGGCCTGGAGCTCCTCTCACTCCCAGGCCAGGCGGGTTTGGGGGTCCCAGGGGAAGGGGGTGCGGGGGGCACCCAGCACCCGGTGTCCCCCCCGTCCCCCGTCCCCACAAGGCCAGTTCAACTGTGACGTGTTTTATACCACTGAGAATAAAGGTTATTTTTGCAGAGCTCCCGTCTCAAAACGGGGGTGCTGGGGGGGGGTCCCCGTGTCCTCACAGTGCCCCGGGTCCTACACAAAGACCCCTCTGTGCACCACGTGCGGCTCGGCCACGCGGCCACCGGCAAATCCCGGGATGGGGATTAACGGG
Organism: Pezoporus occidentalis; assembly: GCF_034315485.1. NCBI lineage: Eukaryota > Metazoa > Chordata > Aves > Psittaciformes > Psittacidae > Pezoporus > Pezoporus occidentalis. The sequence goes on from NW_026915419.1 coordinate 24,835, forward strand.
AGAGGATTAAGAGCCTGGATCTGGATGGATGGATGGGGGGGGGGGGGGGGCTGGAGAAGCCGCTATTAAAGGTTGGGGGGCCTGGAGCAGGGCTGTGACCCCCCCCGGTTCCAATGGCTCCCAAGACGGTGCTGATCACCGGCTGCTCCTCCGGCATCGGGCTGGCGCTGGCGGCGCGGCTGGCGCGGGACAAGCAGCGCCGCTTCCGAGGTGAGCGGGGTGCAAGGGGGACCCCCCCCCCCATTGCCAAAAGTGGGGGGAGATCCTGCGTGGGGCTGAGCCGCCTCTGCCGCAGTCATTGCCACCATGCGGGACACGGGCAGGAGAGCGGCGCTGGTGGCCGCCGCGGGGCCGGCGCTGGGTACCACTCTGCACATCAAGCAGTTGGATGTGTGTGATGAAGGCTCCATCCGCGCCTGCATCGACAGCATCCCCGGGAGGCACATCGACGTCCTGGGTGAGCCCCGGACACCCCTGCCACCGCCGCACCGGAGCCCCATGCCCTAGGCACTGTCAGTGCCATGCGAGCCCCATGCTGGGGACCCTCTGTGTCAGGGAGTCCCCATGGACATCCTGCACCAGCAAAACCCTGACCCCATGCAACAGGGACCCCCCATTATGGGGACATCCTGCATCAGGGACCCCCCATTATGGGGACGTCCTGCATTAGGGACCTCCATTCTGGGGACATCCTGCATCAGGGACCCCCATTCTGGGGACATCCTGCATCAGGGACCCCCATTCTGGGGACGTCCTGCACCGGGGACCCCCATTCTGGGGATGTCCTGCATCGGGGACCCCCATTCTGGGGACATCCTGCATCAGGGACCCCCATTATGGGGACGTCCTGCATCAGGGACCCCCATTCTGAGGACATCCTGCATCAGGGACCCCCATTATGGGGATGTCCTGCATCAGGGACCCCCATTCTGGGGACATCCTGCATCAGGGACCCCCATTCTGGGGACGTCCTGCACCGGGGACCCCCATTCTGGGGACATCCTGCATCAGGGACCCCCATTATGGGGACGTCCTGCATCAGGGACCCCCATTCTGGGGACATTCTGCACCAGGGACCCCCATTCTGGGGACGTCCTGCACCAGGGACCCCCATTCTGGGGACACCCTGCACCAGGGACCCCCATTCTGGGACCCCCCCAGTGCCCTGGGTCTGTCCATGCCAAGCATGTCTCATGCAGTGGTGGGGATGCTCCACACCAGGTACCCCCAATGCCAGGGGCATCTTGCACCAGGGACCCTCAGTGCACTGGGGACCTTCTGCGCTAGGTGCCAGGGACCCTCCAAACGCAGGGCACCCCATACTGGGCACCGTTTGGGCCATAGTGGGGCCATAGATGCCCCAGTGATGTCCTGTGCCCCCAGTCAGCAACGCCGGGGTGGGCATGGTGGGACCGCTGGAGTGCCAGAGCCTGGCGGCCATGCAGAGCCTCATGGACACCAACTTCTTCGGCCTCGTCCGCCTGGTCAAGGAGGTGCTGCCCGACATGAAGCGGCGCCGCGGGGGGCACATCGTGGTCATCAGCAGCATCATGGGCCTGCAGGGTAAACCGATGGGGAGGGGGGCAATGGGGCACCCCAATGGGAATAACCCACATCCCCCTCCATGCCCTGACCAGGACCCTCCACCCCATCCAGGCATCGTCTTCAATGACATCTACGCAGCGTCCAAGTTCGCCGTGGAGGGGTTCTGCGAGAGCCTCGTGGTGCAGGCGCGGCGCTTCGACGTGGCGTGAGTGCAAGGGGCCCGGCAGCCCTCCCAAGGGGCAGGGGAGGGTTTGGGGGTACCGGGGTCCCCAGTGCCCCGTCCCTGGGCAGGATCAGCCTCGTGGAGCCGGGCCCGGTGACGACGGAGTTCGAGACGAAGCTGTACCAAGAAGCCGAACGCGCCGACTACTCGCAGACCGACCCCGAGACGGCCGAGATCTTCACCCAGCTCTACCTGAGGAACTCCAGGGACGTCTTCGCCAGCCTGGGGCAGACCCCTGAGGACATCGCGGAGGTGACCAAGGAGCAGGGGCTGTCCCCCGCCCGCGCTGGGCTGTTTAGAGGGGCCTCAATTAGTCCTAATGAGGAGCAGCAGGGCTGGGGTCCCACCATGAGAGCTCCTTCCTCCTGAGCTCCATCCTCATAGGGCTGAGCCTGGCTGGGAATGGGGCTGGGGTGAGATGGGGATGGGATGGGGATGGGGATAGGACTGGAAGTGGTTGAGGATGGGGATAGGATGGGAATGGGAAGGAGGTGGGAATGGAAATAGGGATGGGGATAGGATGGGATCAGAATGGGATTGGGGATGGGGATGGGAATGGGATGGGGATAGGACTGGAAGTGGGTGGGGATGAGGATAGGATGGGAATTGGAAGGAGGTGGGAATGGGAATGGGAATGGGAATGGAAATAGGAATGGGGATGGGATTGGAATGGGATTGGGGATGGGGATGTGGCGCAGACAGGATGGAGAAGGGATGGGGATAGGAATGGGATGGGAATGGAAATAGGGAAGGGGATAGGATGGGATCAGAATGGGTTTGGGGATGGGAATGTAGTGCAGACAGGATGGAGAAGGGATGGGTATGGGAATGGGATGGGAATGGGAAGGGGAATGGAAATAGGGGTGGGGATAGGATGGGATCAGAGTGGGATTGGGGATGGGGATGTGGTGCAGATAGGATGGAGAAGGGATGCGGGTGGGAATGGGAAGGGGAAAGGAAATTGGAATGGCGATAGAATGGGATCAGAATGGGATCAGAGGAATTGGAATGCAGTGCAGGTAGGATGGAAAGGGGATGAGGATGAGAACGGGATGAGAACGGGGATGGGGTGGGATGAGATGCGATGGACATAGGGATGGGAGGGGAAGAAGCTGGAGATGGGGATAGGATGGGAGTGAGAAGGGGATGCAATGGGGGTTGAGGTGGGGGGCTGATGGGACGGCAAAGGGCTGGGGCTGGCGGCGTGTGGCGATGGGCACAGCCGCGTCCCCACGCGCAGCACACGCTGCGGGTGATCGCGGCGCAGCGGCCGCCCTTCCGGCACCGAACCAACGCGGCGTTCACGGCGATGGCGGCACTGAAACACGCCGACCCCGGCGGCACCCTCGTCACCGGCGCCTTCTACCAGCTGGTGTTCAAGCACGACGCGGTGCTGAGGCTCGGCCTCCGCGCCATCCGCCTGCTCCGCTGGAACATCCGCAAGGTGAAGGAGGGAGCCCGGCTCCTGGGCCTCAGATAGCCCCATAGGGGGCAGCTCGGAGGTGGGGGGGCCGGGACCCGTGTGGGGTTTCACTTGCTGCTCCCAGCCCCAAATCGTGCCGCATTAAAGCCGGGAGTGGTGTTTTTAAGCCGCGCCGGTGAGCAGCAGAGAGCAGCGGCTGTGATGGTGCTGGGAAGGGCACCCAGCGCCCCACATCCATGGGTACATGGCACCCCGAGGCCCTTGGGTTGGTCATCGTCCCCCGATGGCTGCACCCTCTGTCCCCATGGGCACTGCTGTGGGACTGGCAATGCCCCTGCTGGGGGGCTCCGGTGTCACCCCCCCATCAGCACGGAGCCCTACAGCCCTGGGGCTGCAGGGAAATGGGTGCAGGGTGCAGAGGGTGTGTGGCGTGCTCAAGGTGCATGGAGGGTGCATGGGGGGTGCCAAGGGATGCAGGATGGACCTGGAGATCAGGATGGGATGTGTGCAGACAGGATGGAAAGGGGATGAGGATGGGTTGGGGTGGGTACAGGGATGGGATGGGAAGAAGCTGGGGTTAGGGGTAGGATGGGAATGTGAAGGAGATGGAAAGGGAACAGGGATGGAGGTGAAACTGGGCTGCAGACAGGATGGAAAGGGGATGAGGATGAGATGGGGTGGGCATAGGGATGGGATGGGAAGAAGCTGGGGATAGGGATAGGATGGGAATGAGAAGGAGATGGAAAGGGAATGGGGATGGAGGTGGAGCTGAGGTGCAGATGGAATAGGAATGGGGATGGAGGTGGAGCTGGGCTGAAGACAGGATGGAAAGGGGATGAGGATGAGATGGGATGGACAGAGGGGTGGGATGGGAAGAAGCTGGGGATAGGGATAGGATGGGAATGTGAAGGAGATGGAATGGGAACAGGGATGGAGGTGAAGCTGAGCTCCAGACAGGATGGAGAGGGGATGGGGATGAGGTGGGATGGGGATGGGGTGACGATGTGCACAGGAAGGGCAAAGCCCCGTCCCCACGTGCAGCACAGCACAGGGTGCAGGGTGCAGGGTGCACGGTGGGTGCAGCGCCAGGCGCAGATGTGTCAGGGCGCCCCAGCAGGGTGCTGCTGTGTGGGTGCTGCTGTGACTGCACACGGTGAGAGCAAGGGGAAACCGCGCTCCCCAGAACCCATCCCAGCTCCCACCGTGCTCCCCAGTGCTCCCCCATGCCCGGGATGGCGAGCGGCCGCACGTGTGATGTGGGTGCAGCCCCTAACCCCCCCCCCGTGTGTGCGATGGGATGGATGGTGCTGTGCACCAGGCCGTGCCGTGCACGTGGCCCATCCGGGGGCAGGATGGGTGGAGGAGCTGAAGGAGGACCCACGTTTTGCATGACCCCCCCTTCTCGCACGAGCTCCGTAGCTGGGGCTATGGCGGTGGTGCAGCACCTGCGGGCCGTGCTGGGTGACACCAAAGCGGTGGCAGAGCCACAACCTCCCCCCCCCCCCCCCCGCACTGTGGTTTCTGCACCTTTGAGTAACTTTCTCCACTCCGGGGGGGGCTGCAACAGCCTGGGGGGGGCCCCAAGGGAGGCTCAGCCCCCCCTACACCCCCCAACACACAGCCACAGCTGTGGGAAATGGGGCTAAGGGAGGGCAGGACCCCCCCACACGTACCCCCAGCCCCACAGGGAGCAGGGGAGCAGCAGTGGGGCTGTGGCTGGGGGGGGAGCAGGATCATTCCCAACGTTCCTGTGGTGGCTTTGGCTCCGCTCACAGCCTGCGGTGGGAAAAGCGAGGGGGGAAACGGAACTGGGCGAGGGGTTCCTCCATTGATGGGAGGCACCGGGGCCGTGCTTATGGCTGAGGAGCATCAGCCCCAGCCTGGGAGCATCCTCCCTGCTCATGGAGCACCGCTGCAGAGCATCACCCAGGCCAGGCTGGACACAGGGGCTTGGAGCAAGCTGCTCCAGTGGAAGGGGTCCCTGCCCAGGGCAGGGGCTGGAGCTGGAGGAGCTTTAAGGTCCCTTCCAATTCAAACCATTCCGTGATCCCCATCCCACTGCGGGGGTGAAGGGGTTGAACCCAAGGGGTTGAAGCTGTTCTTCTACACCCAACCACGTGCTGGGACTTTCCTGTCCCCGGCGAGGCCGCCTGGGACGCGCGGTGTCGCTGCCCAGATGCACTGCTTCGCTGCCATGCAAATGGGGAGCCAGATATAGGCCGTGGAGGGGATGGCACCGGAGCAGGAGGCTCCCCGGGGGGCTCAGGGACGGGGGGTGACAGGAACCTGCTGCCCCCGGCGCGGTGACGCGGTGACAGCCCGGCCATGGCCCTGCTGCACACCCGTGTCCCCCACACTGCGCCTTGGCGGTGCCGGTGTTGGGCACAAGGCTCTGCATGGGGGCATGTGTGAGGCTCCCATTCCACCCCCTCCCATCCCTTCCAATCCCATCCCCACTCCCTCCTATCCCTTCTTATCCCATCCCATTCATTGCTCCCTTTCCCCTCCCGTTGTCACTCAGCCCCCAGGGGAAGCGCAGGGATGTTCCCATGCCCCCGGTTTGGGATCAGAGGATCCCAGCCCATGGTGAGGACGCAGAACGGCGGCGGCTCCTCACCGGGCCGGCGCAGGGGAGTGTGACTCAGCCTGGAGCGTCGCGACACGGAGGAGGAGGAGGTGTTGGTGGTGACTCAAATCCTCCCTGCCCTGCTCTCCCCTCTCCCAGTCGCCGGGCTCTGGAGCTCTCCCGGGGCGGCAGCAGGAGCCGGATGGGATGCTCCGGGGATGCAGCGTCTGACGGGAGTTCGGTGTGTGGCACAAAGCGTGTTTCGACACGACGGTGGAAACGGGTTCCTCTCTGCTCTATCCTCATTACAGCATATCAGCAGATAAGGATCTCCCTGTCATAACACCAACGTCTTCATAAAGCCGGGGCTTTAAAAGCATTTGATTCCAGAAGAGGGCTGGGGAGAGGGGGTGGCATCAAACCAGCTCTTCTTGAGTGAAAAGCCAGGCTGGGGCAGCAGCACAACGCAGGGAAAACACCTCTTGGCTCTTGTGCTGCCCCCAGGCAAGGGAGGATGTGGAGGTAAAAGGCAAAAAGGATCCTCTGGCTTGCTGCTTTTCCCCTTCTGTTTCTCAAGCCTGCCCAGCTCCTCGTGGTAGGTGTCAGGAGAGCGTGCAATGAGCGTGAACAACGTCACCCTGCCTGAAGAGGTGCTGAGAAAGGGCTGTGGGAGGGGTGGTGGGAGCCAGGATGTTTCCATCTGGCTCCAGCCTCACCTTAGGGCAAAGCTGGGCCCATCCTGCAGTGGGCTGGGAGCTGCCTTCACCCCATAGACCTGTCCATGGGCAGGTCACGGAGGACTGTGACACTGCAGGATGCAGCTTGGTGACACCAAGGAGTGTGTCCTGAGGCTGGGAGCAGGGCAGGCAGCCAGGGCATGCCACGGGAATAGCTTCCTGCAGCCCCTTTAGGCCCTGGAGCTGCTCTCAGGTCTCCCCTTCAGGAGCCTTCTCTTGTCCAGGCTGACCCAGCCCAGCTCTCTCAGCCTGGCTCCAGAGCAGAGCTGCTCCAGCCCTGCAGCATCCCCATGGCCTCCTCTGGCCTCATCTGACAGCTCCACGTCCCTCTTGCACTGCTGCCCCAGAGCTGGACACAGAACTTCTGCTCTGCCAGGGCAAATTTGGGCCATTCCCCTCCCTCAAACGCTTGTCCCGGGCTGGCTGGGGGGCCAAGGGAAGCCAGGAGCAGCCCCTGATCAGAGAAGAGGAAGAGGTTTCCTCCCTCATGTGCCACCATTTTCCCCCATTTTCCAGCCCTGAGCACTGCCATCACCTCTGCTTTCACAGAACCACACAACGGTTTGGGTTGGAAGGGACCTTAAAGCTCATCCAGTTCCAACCCCCTGCCATGGGCAGGGCCACCTTCCACCGGACCAGGTTGCTCCAAGTCCCATCCAAGCTGCCTTCAGTGCCTTTAACCATGACGTACATGAGAGTTTATTGAAGTTTTAAAGAACTTCTATCAACTCTGAGGCCCCAGAGGCTGCTTTCTTAGTGCTAAAAGCCACTTCCCTGAGCTGCCTCCGTGCTCCCACTGTTGGGCTCTAATTCATCAGTAAACGAAGAACCCAAGTGAGACAAGACCAAGCAGTGGTCGAAGAGAACCATCCCCACCAAAATTTGCTTTGTACCAAAAATAACCAAAGCAGGAGGAGCACGAACCAGGCTCACAACAAACACCGGTGCTTTTCATCCCTCTGCTTTCCCAGATGGGGGGATTTGCAAACCTCAGATGCCTGCCCAGGATGGAGCGGAGCTCTTGGATGGATGGGTACGTCTCAATGGGCTTCCCTATGCTTGGCGACGAGGGAGGGTGCTGAGCTCGTGGGGCAGTGCAGTAGGATGGGGTTTGCCACGCTGGTGGTGTTCCCAGTGCGGAGGGGAGCACTTGGAGGGGGCTGAGCCCGGCTCGGCGCCGGTGAATCCTGCTCTGGGGACACGGCTCAGGCACCACGCAGCAGCTAAACTCATCAAAACACAGCGATAGGTTTTAATGAACGACTGGCTTGAAATTCCACCCCAGGGCTGCTCAACAGCGGAGCTGGAATGAGGCTGCAGGCAGCGCCGGGAATGGCTCCTGGTTCAGCCCATCTGGAAATCATGGCTCTGCCCGAGCAGCGGTGGGGAAACCTCCCTCCTTCCTCTCCCAACCCGGCAGCAGTGCTCCGAGCTGCTGGTGGCACCACGGTGGATGGTGCTGGTGGCACCACGGTGGATGGTGCTGGCTCCCCTCAGCTGGGGGTGGCCTCAGCTCTGTCTGACGGGAAGGGAAGTGGCAAGAGTTCATCTGAAGAGGGATTTCAAGGACTGGGCAGCGGCGTGAGGAACCGGTCACGGTGCTGTGAGGAGCTTCCAGTGCAAAGGACAAGTGATGCTTCACGGTGGGTGACCTTATTCGTCGCTGGCAAACCATGAGGAGTGCTGTTCATCAGCCACGGTGTGTGAGGAGCTCAGCTTTCCCCAGGAATGCAGCAGGAGGGATGGAGCTGTGGCAGGATTTACACCAGGTGAAGCGGGGAACTGGCCAAATGCTTCCCAAACCCAGGCTGCTGCCTGATGTCAGTCCTTGGATGACTGTGGTGGAACTGCAGCCTCGCTCACAGAAGGATCTTTGTCACGCCACGGCATTGGGAAGAGGCAAGATCCACCCGCTCACTGTGCCTCACAATGGGAAACTGGTCATTGGGAAAAGATCCTAAGCCTATTTTATCCCTACACATGTAACAGCACACAAGGTACAAACCAGTTCTCACCCCCTGCAATGAGCTGGATCGAGGATCTAGCTCTTCCACAGCACTTGTGACCTTAAAATTCAGGGAGGGAGAAAGTCTTTGAGGCCAAAGAGTGAGCCCAGGTCAGAGGGAGGGAGGAAATTCAGTAGTTCTCGACCCTCAGCACTCTACCCAGGTCTTTGCACCCGACCCTCCCTCACGGGTCACCAGGGATATTGGCACAGCAACACCAAAAGGAGTACAGAAGCGCTGTAGCTATCAAACCAGACGATGCAGGAAGTCCACCAGCACACACCTGGCTCCACGCTACACAAAATACTTTGCAAAGAACAAACATTCACTCAGCAAAACTGCTATCAAATTCCTATCTCCAGCGCAGTGAGTAGTAATACAGCTGCAGAGCAGCGATTAGATTAAAAGAGCTATTTTAGAACCCAGCTTCAAAGTCATGGTAAATAGTCATTTTGCAAAACAGCACATTTCACACCGAGGGACATCCCCACCTAAGAGCAGACGGAGCTGGCGGCTCCCACACACCCCGGTGCAGGTTCTCACGGCGCCGGTGACTCCGCCACGAGCCCGTCGCTGCCTCCTTGGTCTTGGCACCCATTGGGAAAGAGAACTTCAGGGTGTTGTGTCCCCCCCCCACCAGACACAGTGTCCTCCTTGGTCCTGGCACCCATCGGAAAGGAGGACTTCCCATCACTGAAAGGCAGGATTTCCCCCCAGACTGCATGGGTGAGCCAAGCAGTGACCTCACTGGGTATCCCAAAAAGGCGTGCTGTTAAAAACCCCCAACCCAGGTCTCATCTCTCGCTTTGCTCTTACTGAGACACGTGTGGGAGTGACTTTAAAGCAGGTGAACAGAAGGGGAAGAAAAATGAAAGTGTGGTGGGGCCACATGCTCTTTAAAACTTAGGGGAAAACCTTTGAAGAGGAATTAATAATCCCTCCCAGTGTGTTTGCCTTGTTTTAGTGATTTGAAGCCCGTTGGGATTGTAACAGCTAAAACAAAGCTCCTCCTATATTCCTGCTCCTACACATGGGACCAGCATCAGCAGGGCATCAAACCCTTTTGAGCTGAGTTAAAGCACACATTAGGAAACACAAATGCACGTTAAAAAAATAATGGCTCTTAATTTGCACAAAAATAAACTTCCTCTAAAAACGGGTCTCTGCTCCTGGGATTTGCTCAGTCCCAGCCAGCACAGCAGCGAGGCAGAGATGCTACAGAACACTGACTGGTTTGCAAAGGAACGTGTAAAAAGGTGTCACCTGCCCCATGACACTCTGGCATAGAAAAATATATTCAAGAGGTTTCTTCCTGCTAATGACAACCCAACGAGCCTCCCCTCTGACCTTGTGAAACGGGTCCTTTTACTTGAGCACCACCCGGTGCTCTCCTCGTGCTATGTGGGACGAGAACTCGTAGCGATCGTGGCTCCGGTACCCGCAGACGTTGCACTCGAAGGGGTCACGGAAGCCGTGGCAGCCCATGTGGATGGTGAACATCACGTAATCCAAAAAGAGGACGTGGCAGTGGTCACACCGGTACACCCCAATGGCTTCCCCGTCCTTGTTGATGACCTTGAAGGCATCTCGTGGGCATATGGCAGGCGGCTTGATGATGTCGTACGGCCTTGGGAAGTCCTTCAAGGGCTGGAGGCCGTTGCGGGCCTGAGCGGGGAGCATCTGGCTTGGGTGGAAAGCGGGATTCTGCCGCTCCTCGTGGTTGCTGTCAGTGTCTGTGGAGTCTTGGCCACTGTTGTTGGGGGAGAGGCCTCTGTCTGAAGACAGGCTTTTGTCCCTTAGGTGGGGGTGGCTCTTCTCAGCATCCTGCGAGGTGCCGTTGGGCACCTCAGCGCGGGTCAGCGCAATGGGGTACAGGCTGCTGATGACGGGGACCATCTCGGAGGTGGGAGCTGGTGGTGTCTGCACAAGAGGGCGCAAGGCTTCAGCCCCCAGGTAGGTGATGGCATTGTTTATGGCCTGGTCCATCATACGTCCTTGCATCACATCGCTTTCCTTTTCGTACATGAAACTTGAATGATAATTAACATCAAAACCGTGGCGTTTCTCACCTGCAAGAGAGGAGAGGCATGAAGTCACCTGGGTGGGTAAAGAAGCATTTAGACTCCACGAGGTCTGTTTTAAATGGCAGCAGTCTCTGGAAAGCAAAGAGGCATGAAATGTTCTCTGCTGAAAGAGGCTCTTCACACACCCAAGTAGCTTTTGGGGGCGAGGGATGGGTTTTGTTCATTTGGTAAAGCTCAGGCTTGGAAGCAAAATAAGTCTCATAGAGGAGGAGGTGAGGATGGTTACTGACTTGGAAACATCAGATCCACCAATCTTTGAGTTACGGTAACTCAGATAGTGCAGATGTTTATCAGTCACCTGTCAACACCATGACTCAATGGATATGAAACTCATGAGGTTTCACTGCAGAGGCAGAAACCCAGGAGCTCACGTTTCTCTTATAAAAACACTCAAAAAGGTGAGTGAACCAAAAGTGTGTAACTGCTTCCAGCCCTCACCAGGACTTCACACAGGAGGAAACCAGACCATAGAGCATGTTTGTATGAGTCAAACCCAGCTCCAAGAGAATGAAAAATGTGAACAAAAAGGCAACAGAAGTGAAAATAGATATTTGGGACTCCCTGTGAATTTGGGGTTCATTGTCATAAGAGAAGAGACAAAAACCACAACATATGATCTCTGAGGCTCTCACGTGCTGTTATCCCACTATCCTGGTGGCTTTTGAAAGTCCTCACGACCATCGCCCTTTGATTCAAGGTTGTATCAAATGAAATGCAAACACCCAAAAGCTCTTCTGACACCAGAACATTATTGCCTTGTGGTGCTGCACACCTTCAAAAGGCAACAAGGCATCAGATGCAGACTTGGCTCTCCAGTCTTCACTGGCCACGCAGCCACTGGTTAGCAGAACATCTTTCCTCTCTTTTGCTTGTCTCTGTAAGCAATGCTAAAGCTTTCCCTTTCAACATCCACACATGAGCCATAGTGCGGGACATGTTCTCGTGTGCTGGTTGCTCTGTGGCTCTTCACTCACTCAAAACCACTTTGATTTTGCAGCCTGGTGAGGTGTGGACACTGGGAAGAGGGAGGGAACCTGCTTCCTGCCACCCTGCTAACCAAAGCAGCCATTTCTCATGAGACTTCACACCCCAGGGAACAGTGGTGTGTGGAGCTGCGTTGGAGCTGCCCTGACACTTCCACCACTATCAGAAATAGATTTTCGCTCTTGGTCTCTGGGAGAACTTGTTTTTAAAGTGAAGAAATAGAAGTCTGTAGGCTGAGATGCTCAGCTGAGGTACACTGCAGCAATGCCTTGACTGCAGCGGTTACTTTGACTTGCACCAATTGAAGATAGAGCCCTATGAGTGCTCTAGAGAGCAGTGAAACCACGAGCAGGTATCGAGCTGTTCTGCTGGGCTGTTTTCTTTATAAGTATCTGTTCATTAATCAAACCAGGAAGTACAAAAAGCCAAGGCTTGTACTTTGCTCCATACACATGCAAAACAGAGATCCAGAGCAAAACAGGAAACACAAAACCATAAACTTCCATTTAAATCCTTGTTCCCTCAGCACTAAGGGAAAAACTAAATCTTTATGGGAGAAGGCTTTGGAGAGGGGCGTAGTGCAGAGGTTAAGAGTCAAGTAGGTGGTTTGCTGATCTGTGTCCTTATTTGAGACTTACTATGCACACGAGGTAGCTCCTGCAAATGAAAATGGGAGAAACAAAGTGGGCAAAACTCCTGGTGCTTGTATGAACCTCTGCAGAGCCCTCAAATAATAATGCAGTTGAGTTTTATTTCCCGATCAATGGACTTCATTCACAGAACTGAGCCTAACAAAGAGGCCTTGTTAGTACACATCGCTATCCCTCCTCCCTGACAGCATGAAAAATCAGCACCCATTCCAACAACGCTGTTTCCCAAGGAACCCCAAAGCTGTCCTCTTAGATCTGCACTCCCACACGAGCAGTTCAGACAGTCACAGGAGTCACACTGAGGTCGGACAGACCCCTCTTCCCAAGGATAATCCACTTCCCAAGGATAAAAGGGACCAAGTAATGTTTTCACATGCAACTTAACAAGAACCCCACAGGTTCAGGAAAATCACTTTAAGCTTCAGAAATCAGCTATTTTGTTCCTGGGTCCTCCAACTTCCCCACAAACCCCCTCCCCGTGATGCAGCATGAGTGCATGCCATCACCCCAGTGCGTTACTGAGCTCCATCACAAATCAGACAAGGATCTGTTCCATATGGTAACTGCTAAACTGGTAAAACAAACAAGAAACACGCTTCACTTGAAGTGAAGTATGCTGCGTGTGTGATTAATAAAGTACACCACGATTGAAACGGTAGCAAGTGTCGACCAAGGTAGGGTGAAGCTCATCTCTGTGCTAAGAAAAAGGAAGCTAAAAGATTTTCAAACCCATTTGCATTAGCATTACTTTCTGAATCACAGCAGGACATGTAAGGCTGAAGTCACATAGTCAACAGTTTCAGTATGAAGCACCCAAAGGCACTCACATGGAGTGTTACTTCACTCCCGTGTGAAGAGGTGACCTTTTTAAAGCCATACTAAGGTATCTTAATAAAAACTAGCAGTTTTCATGGGTGAAAGTCCAGTGCTACCCACCAAATCCACCCAGAGCTATGTTACCTTCAGAAACCACTCTGGGTTTATGTCTGTATGGATTCAGCAGCATTCCTGTACCTAGGCTTGGACCTCAGGGACACGTGGCCTTCAGGCCAGGTCCTCAGCACATCCCCTGCCAAATGGGCCTGATCCCTGCCTGTGTGCTCAGCCCCATGCTTCTTCCCTCCCTGGTCATGTGTGTGAGCACCAGCCACTGCTCAGACCCTGCACTAACCATAAAGTTCATAGTAAGAAAAGCATCACTCAGTGCCTTATATGCCCAAACAGAACATAAACAAGGCATTGCTAGTACTAGTCTCATGTAACTGCTGACTAAGTCAGGTCTTTACTCAGGACACAAGAGTTGCATTTCACTTTCTTAAAAGGCGAGTTAATGAAAGCAGCCTAGCCGAGAGGATCAGGCGTTCACTGGAGCACAGAACCTGCCAAACTAGTATGTGAGATCCCCGGCATGTAAAACTCTGATCATAGGAAATTAAATGCAAAGAAAATACTATGGAAACATCCTGTTGCTTAAATTACCACAAGAAAGGATCTGATATTTTCTGAATCGTATTCAAATTCAGCAGCAGGATGACTAACAGAAATTCAATACCTTTCTGTCTCTAGGCCTTATGCCACACATGCATCCTAAGTATCTTCAGCTCCTGCTGACCAGACAGAGCACCTTGCTCTTAACAGCATGGAGCCTTCCTGTTCTCTTCCTGGGAAGAGCCTAGCAGAGAACATTTCAAACACACAGGTACAGAAAACAGCACATGGAAGCTTGTCAGACCTCTACATTGCCTACACAGACAGACACACAGCACAGCAGTAGCTTCCATCCAGTTTAAGTATCTAGTCTTTGTATTTTAATCAACCCCCTACAACAAATCACTAAAACCACATCAGAATCAGCCAAGTTACTTTATTTATACTCTTTTGTATTAGCTTAGGTTATAAACTCGAGCAGGCTGTTTAAAAGAAGCAGAGGCATTGTCCTAGAAGTAACCAGCTCGCGCACATTAAACTGTTGCACATGAAAAGGTTTTTTGTTCTTACCAATAAATTTCTGAGGCATTGAGCTTTTTCTCTTTGCCACGTTGCTCGCTAGCCTGTCCAGCACAAGGGCTCTTTCACTCCCCATCTCTGCCTTGATGTGCCTTCCCTCCACGCTCGCTACTTCCGAAATGTGACAAGGAAGACAAGAAAAAAACAAGAACACAACAAGTAGGTGAAAAGGGGAAAAAAAGGAAAAAAAAAAGAAATTAAAATAATAAAGGAGGAGATGAATGGTTTAATCTCCGGAGTTTGCCACGCTAACTGGGAGGAAACAGTTTGGAGATCTGATGTCAGCTTGTTTTGCTGCTTCTGCTGTTCTTGCTCTTTGCGTCTTGGGCACCAGTTGCGGTCAGTGGAACCAAGCGCGGCGGCAGACACTGATCTTGCAGTCCTGAGCTCATGCAAAGGGAGCAGAAACCGTAAGACCCAGTGTCTTCATTAGCAAGAGGAAGTGCAAAATCAACTGGCTGGAAGGGCTGGTTACAAAATGTAGCTGGAGATACAACCTCTGCTAGCCTGCCTTTTCTATTCTGAGTAAGACCAGGACATCTGCAGGCTGCCACCATGCTCCAGTGCTGCAGTAAAAGACATTCGGTCCTCTTGCCACACTGCTTTAGGTATCACTCACACTTAGAGGTCTTCAGTAACCACTAAGAAACTGGCATGAAGTATAGCAAAAAATGATTCAAATAATAAAACCTTTCAAGAGTCTCTTCCAGCTCATTTCCCCCCAGGTGCCTTTATCACTTCTTTTTTGCCCCAAACATCCTCAGAACGTTGCTCCCTGGCACGCTCCTAAGCATGAGGTGCTTTAAAGCTCATCACAACCTCCATAATTTCCAATTCCAGGAAACCATGCCCTACGATCGCTCCCTCGACCCAGGGCCACCGACAGCTTTAAGGCTAGGACCATTTTCCAGAGTCTCCTTGAGCCGTGCTCACCAGAGCTCACCGGTGCTCCCCATTTCACGGAAATGACTGCTTGTTCTCACCTCAGGGAGGCTGCACAGGCTTTTGAGGTGGATCAGCCACCTCATATCACTACTACCAGACTAATACTGAGTGTAACTGCTGTGGCTTCCCCCCCCCCAAAGCTCCCGCTCGCCTGCAGAACAAGCAGCAGTTGTGGTGTTTTTATATTAACAAGTAGCACAAAGAGTTTCAGTGTCAGGGAGCAAATGTGGTGAAACTGGACACATTGCAAGAGCTTGCCCATGCCTTTAAGAGCTGGTATCTAAGTAGAGGAAAGCAAAGGCAAGGCAGGGTAATTTACTTTCCCAAGGTAATACTAAAGGTCAGCTCTCACTGTGAAAGAATCCTGGTTGCGTGTGATTGTACTTTTGTACCTAAATATATGAAGCATCATGTATGTAAGACGGAAGTAATGCCAGAGGAAAGTGACCCAAGTGCTTTGGTATCACTGCAGTCCTGTTAAATGCACTTTTCATTAAGTACTGGGCTTAAATTGCAGTTTGCCCAGTACAAGAAGTGATAAAAATGCAGCATCTCCCTGGAAATGCCAAAGTCACCCCTGTTTATTAGTGCTGCTATTGATATCATATGAGTTGCAGTCAGCACCAACCTCAGCCAGAAGCATCTGTTAATGTTTGTTCAGCATTTTAAACATGTAAAGTGCTTCAGAAGCACTCAATGCCACAAATACTGCCTTTGAGTATGACTCAGGGTAGATGGAGAACAGGGTTCACTTCAGCCCTGTTTCATCAGGCTGTAACCCCGTGATGTACGTGATAATGAGACCCACAAAGGGCATGCTCAGAGCCTGAAAGGTAATAACATCCTGCCTTCCTAGGCTGATTTTGATTCTAAATTACCCTAGGATGTTTAAAGACTTAGAATAAATAGAACTCATATTATACTTAGAATGAATATATTCATTAGCTGCTAAAAGGCATCTGCTGCCAGCATGAAATACCAAGACACTACGTAATAGTTGACATAAAGTGAAGCAAAACATCAGATTAAGTTGAAACCGTAAAGGAAAGTGAGGTAGCAGAACATGATCATCCCTTTGGATTTTGGCCAGAAGCTCTAGTTAATTCTTGAGGATGCTGTGATGGGATTTGTGATTTCAGAGCTTCTGTTTAACACTCATGCCCCAGAAAGATGGACTATGCTTCCCGAGCTCCTTATATAGTCTGCAAACAACTGCAGTTCAAGGCTGGAACTATCCCCAAGGCAGAAAGCTGTCAACTTGTCAGATCACTGCACAAAGCAGTAGTAATTTGAATTTAACCCCCCCCTCCCCCCCCAGCAACCCACAACTGCCCTGAACAAGATAACACAAAGGGTGCTGTATATTCAAAACACATAAAGAAAGGAAACACGATTCATCCACGTCAGAAAGCAGCACCTTGGTCCCTACCATTCCTTCACGGTTCTTGTTTTGTTCTAGTTCCGCTTTTTCTCAACCTTTAACTTCACCAGTTGCACTTATGCTCTACTCCAGCTTTAATTTCACATTTGCAGACTCTTTTGCTCTTGATAGTGAAGCTTCTGGAGCCTTATCAGCCAGCCCAGACGCAGGCTGGAGCCTGGGTGCAGTGTCACTGACTGCTTGTCTTGTCAATGGTATTTTAAGTGCCACCAAGGGAATGTCATTAAATTAGTGTCAAGAGGGCAGGCAAGCAGCTTCCTGCAGAGGTAACAAGAGTCTTTACTCAGAGGAGACTGCTGAGGAGACAGTAACTACTGACCTACATAAGATGTTCTAGGACATCTGTAATTATCAGTCTCCCAGCTTGATGTCTCTCTGCCATTTTACTTAAAGGCTGGGAGTCTTTTCTTGCACATTAAGATTTTCTACTCCTTGCTAAGAGCCATTTTTTTCCTCAAGAAAAAAAAATCATCTCCATTTATGGGCCACAAAGGGTCTTTGACAACCTCTTCATAGAGCAGCCTGAGGGAAACAGCCTCTGCTCCCACTGACACACAGGTGGTTACACTGGTTCCATCCCACAACACTGCTCTCTACCCAAAAGTGAACTTAAAATTATCTCCCCCACCTCTTTCTTCTGGACTGTTTATTAAACAGCCCAAGAATAATATTTAGTATTTGGGAAACATTGGCTTTAATCACTTAAAATCCTCTACAGACTTCTCAGAGAGAAACAATCAGGCCCTGTCTCCCTCTTCAATTACCTGACCCACTAATACCACAGGATTTCTTACAGTAGTAGGATGGGGTTTAGTTCCAATGTCCTGACTGCTTTTAAACCTGGGGCATTGCCTCCTACTCAGCTAACACTGATTACAGCCTCCCCTCACCACCACCAGAGAGGTGTCTGTGGTGCTTCAGCGCACTGCTGCCTGCCTCAGGGCTGTGAACATTGCAGTTGTGAGCTTCTCTTTATAAAGCATTTCCAGAAGAAAACTGCTGAATCACAGAATCCCAGCCTGGTTTGGGTGGGAAGGGGCCTTAAAGCTCATCCAGTTCCAATCCCCTGCCATGGGCAGGGACACCTTCCACTAGAGCAGCTTGCTCCAAGCCCCTGTGTCCAACCTGGCCTTGAGCACTGCCAGGGATGGGGCAGCCACAGCTTCTCTGGGCACCCTGTGCCAGCGCCTCAGCACCCTCACAGGGAAGAGCTTCTGCCTAAGAGCTCATCTCAGTCTCCCTTCCAATAATCTAATAATAATGATATAATTAGATAATATCTAACCTAAATCTCCATGAATGATTACTTATGTATGACTGAGGGACGAGCCACCTCTCTCAAACAGTGCTGTCACCTCACCATCATGTCACTCTGCAGACATGCAGAGCAGATACTGTCCTTCCAGCCCGGGGCACGAGCACACACAATGATTTAACTTCTGCTGAGCTGTTTCCATGGTGTGGTTTCTGTCTGTCCCCCCAGAAATGTGAGTGCCATTTTTAGAACTTGTGGGCATTGCTAACACACCCCTAAAGCACAAAGCAGAGCTCAAATTAGAGGCATTGCTTCCTGTAGCATTTCTATGTGGTCACTCAATACTGGAGAGTGGAACGGAGAGGTGGGCTCTTGTGCAATGAGAACGATGCGAGCAGAGATTGCTATCAGGGGCTGAGCAACGCTCTGACAATACTGTTACATAAAACTCTTTGTTCAGAGATATTTCCACATCTGGAGCACGCAAACCCTGCACTACAAAGTGACCAGAATGGTTACCACTGCTGCTCTTTGATATTGTCGTGAATTATTGGATGATGGCGTGGAGAGTGTGCTTGAGCTTTGAATTGGGAAGTTCCCCAATTCAAAGGGATGTGGATAAGTAGGGGAATGGTCAGAAAGTAAAACAAATGCTCACTAAACACAAGCACAAAATGCTACATTTAGGGGAAAAAAATCAAACCAAAAGCACTAAATGAGCTCCTGAGGCCCTTTCCCGCCTTCCCACGCTCGGGCTCTGTCATCTAACAGAGTGCTGATAGCAGAGAATGGAATGGAAAAGCCTCAGCAAGAGTGGGGTTCCTGTTTGTCAGAAACCTCAGTGCTCCACTAAAACCAGGGCTGCATTTTTAAGATGCAAAGTCTCAAAGGCAGGGGTATGTTACGTCGTACTGGAAATTCACATTTCCTCTGTGTCGCTGCAGCAAGTACACAGAGCATATTCTGGATAAGTGAAATGCTGCTATTCTGAAATGAATATCTACCATGAAGCAGATTTCAAAGCATAAATCTGTGGTAGGTATCATGTTTTCCATTTCCACATGGTATGGACATCTCTGAGTGATTGCCATCAGGGGAGTATGTGCTGTACCATCAAACCACAGTTACGGTGCGTATGGGTTCTCATGAAACCCAAAACTTGCTGATGCTCTGATCGTAATTCAATTTTACTACAAAAACATGTCATTTGCTGAAAAGAAAATAGCCCATGGAAAGCTATAAAACTCAAACTTCTTTAAATCATTGTCTCTTTATGGAGGCTTGTGTGTATGCATGTGACCTAAGGCCTGACACACCAAGCTACTCACTCTGCTCAGGGTAAGGACTCTTGTACCCACATGGCTACTGTTGTGTATCAACAGGTCTTCACACTGATTTTTAGGCCAGGCTTGTGATGAGCCTGCACAATCCTTGCTTGATAGTCATCTCACTAAACGCAGTTTTTAAGTTATTGTCATTATTCAAGGGCCTTAGTAAATGTTGTCATCTAAGTATATTTTTACATGTTAGCTTTCTTCTGTGAAAACTCAGTTTAGCCTTTTCTTTGCAAAGAAAATTCAAACTCAAACTAGGAAGCTCGAGTCCTTCAAGTTATGGATGCTCCAAAGACGGGAGCAGCTCTGCTCTGGAGCCAGGCTGAGAGAGTTGGGCTTGTTCAGCCTGGAGAAGAGAAGGCTCCAGGCAGACCATGGACTGAGACATATGAACAAGTATCGTCAACAGTCGTAGGCACCAACTTGGCCAATAAAACAAGCCAGGAAATGGCAGTAATGCAGGAATCATTTAACTTACTGTGAGTGTCACCTACAGAAATGCTGTGTGCAGGGTGCTTTAGATGTTTTATCCAAAGTAACTGTGAAATGAAAAAGTGATTACGATAACAGCATTCTTTAACTAGCTGCCTGAGGGATGCATTAAACCAGACCCTTTCCAGAGATGTTATAGACCTTGAGGCTCCTGAAAATGACTGGAGTAAAAACTGTTCTCAGGCTGTCCATTAGCAGCTTAGCAGATGCCCTTTTCTAAAGCCACTGCAGCGTGACACACTCACCAGGCTCACACATGCCAGCGTTCTGCAGGTACGTACGGCACCGCTCCCGGTGCTCCTCCAACGAGCTCCTCTGCTTGTAGCTCCTCCCGCAGAACTCACACTTGTATGGCTTCTCCACTGGAAAAGGAAGAGTGCAGCATAAATAACCACCAGAGACTCCTGAAACGCTGGCGTTCAAGTGTATCATTACTAATAGCATGCAGTCAGCTCTTGCTTGAAAATGCTTGAAGCTTCTGTTAAGTTTATGTGATCATCAAAAAATGAGGGTTACACAAGGGTGCAACCCACCAGGCACAGAGTTCCTCTTCATCCCCTAAACTCAGCACCAGGAAAGAAGAGGATTTAGGATTAGACCCTCTTCCTAGGAGCTCAGGTTACTGGAGCTTTACTCTAACTGATGGCTTTTCTTGGCCTAACTTCCTTAGGGAAGAGCAACTGTTCTGCTGTAAAGCAGGGCTGCTGCTGTCCCAATTGCCTCACCTAGCTCCTGTCTATACAGACTTTTTCAAGGATTTCATGAAACTGAAGAACTTAAACCAACTCAAAACTATATGTGAGCTTCATTTAATATCCAAAGACACATATTGTAAAGGGAATGACTTTCCTAATTCATTTAAGCTAAAGCAAACCTGTTTGAAACTCAAGATACCCACACAGCCTTTCCCAGTGCCTCATGGACAAGGACTGGCAGCACCTTCTAAACTGTCTCATTACTGTTTTGTGAACAGACATCCTCTAACACACCCAGGCAAAATATCAGCCCTGTACAGCACAAATACAACTAGCCTTGCACCGGATGCTGTGCTCCCTGCTGCTAATGCAATTGCTCACTTCTTGATGTGATACACTTGGAGAGATTTTCTTTCTCCCATTTGATAAGCCAGCTCTTGCAGACTTCAGTCACGACAACCACATGGTGTGTTTGAAGCATGATGGCTTTAGCATTGTGCTGGTGGGGAACAGTGACCACCACTGTGCTGGGGCTTGACTAAACCAGAACCTCATTTATTCATGTCAGGTAATCTCATTTTGAACTTTGATTCTTTGGGAGGTTGAACTTTTTTTGCCTGCGAAGTGCAGTGCAGAGGTAGCATCTATCATTTAGAATAACTGTTTTGTGCCTAGGTCCCTGCATAACACAGGATATACACAAAGCAAAGAGGAAGCACAGCCTGGCTCTGGGGGAACTAACATTAATCAATTTATACCTGGATTGTTATTCAAGTCACCTCAAGTCTGTGCCTCTGTTTCTCCCATCTGGAAAATGGACAGAACACGCTACCGGTCTTGGGGAAAAAACCCTGGCATTTGTTGAGCATGTTAAGACATTCAGATGAAAGGCACTACACAACAGCAAGGTGTTAACTGCCAATAAGGTCATGCTGTCCTGGGTGATGCTCCTAGAGCTCTCCTACCAGCTCAGTGTAGGAACAGAAGGAAGTCCTAGCAAAGCACTCCTCAAATATGGAGCTTGCTGGCACAGCTGGCTCCACTCTGGAAACACCAAGGAGTTATTTTGTGCTGGGAGGTCTGGTTTGTCACAGCACACAGCGTGGTTCCCTGGGCCCTCCTTGTGCATCAAGAGGGGAGCCGAGCCCTGAGATGGTTCCATCAGCACAGCAGGCAGGTGAGTGGTCACTGCTATTTGCTGACTCCTCAAAACCAGACCGGCTGAGCTGACTTTGCTGACGAGCTCTCCATTTTCCACGCCTCGTGTCCTAGTGACACACATCTAAAACACATGAAGTGCCTTTGAAGTCACTTACCAGAATGTGTCCTTAAGTGACCTGTTAGCGCATCCCTCCTTTGGCAGGCATAACTGCAAAGATGACATTTAAAAGGTTTTTCCCCTGTGTGTAGTTTAATGTGGCGGAGGAGGTTTCCCTTCTGAGTAAAGGAAGCTCCGCACTGATTACACTGGAATGGCCGTTCACCTTAAAATGACATACAAAAAAGGACATTTAATGGTTATGTGGGTATCATGTTTATCCTCACACCCTTTCCTCTTTGGAAGGGGAAAGAATGAGAGACTGGATCAATTTCTTTCTATAGAAACACACAGAGCCCTTCCGTTGACTTCAGTGGGAGTTACTGCAGCTCTGGTGTCAGAGCTTCTTGTAACATATGTAGACCATGGAAAACACTGTACAGTTTTTCCATGGAAATAAGTGTTCTGGAGGAGGCTGATTCCAACAAGCTAGCAACTTTTAGAAAAAGAAGGGCTTATCTTACTGCACGTTGAAACCCAAGATGCTCACCGGTTTGTTGCCAAAGTGTAGCACAAAGAGAAATACACACACAGACTGGAAACGGCAGCACAAAACCAATCTAACTTGTGTTTTGTGTCTAAAACACTTCAATTACGTAGTGCCTTTCATCCAAAATCCTTAAACTGCCCCACAAACACACTTGGGCTGACATTTGATCCTGATAGGAAGAAAAGGGGGTAAAGTGAGGCACAGAAAAGTGGGTAACTTGCTACAGATCACATGTGGCATCAAGGACAGAAGGAGGAAGTCCTGATTTTAGTATCCTTTGATAAAAATAAATAGACTAGATTACAAATAATTCAGTAGTCAGCTCTTACAAGAATAATAGAGAGATATTTACCAGTGTGGCTACGCTTATGAACCATCAAGACATTGAGGCTAATACATGCTAATCCACAGATATCACAAGTCATTTTCCCACTAGCTGGCCTGATGTTCTCATATGAACCCGAATGTCTTTCCAGTTTAATGCTTTCATATTCATTATATTCTCTGGGATAGGTGTAAGGCAGTTCAGATTCTTCAGGGGTTTCCATTGGCTCTGAATGTAAAGCACTCTCCTCTCTTTCACTGTATTCACCTTTCACTTTAACCACATCATCTGCAGGTAAAACAAAGCACAAAAGTGAAAAACGCTCATCTTTAGGCACAAGGAAGTAGCTTAGGAAAAAAACAAGTATTGCAGCAAATGACATTATCAACCTTCCTAAAAGTTTCATTTAAACCCCCGTAGATGAGGAAATGCAGTTGAGATGTGAATCTTCATGGGTCACGTACACTTCGTGATAGTCACAGCAAGAGAACCTTTAAAAACACTGAGCTGCCTGTTATTTACCATTGGTGGATAATTTCCTTCTACTGTATAAAGTGTATCACAATATAAACTCCTGCAGTGACAGGGCACTATCCAGGCTGTTCCTGTGAACTGGAAATCTAGCAAGACACGAATGAAAAAGGATATTTATATCTTCCCTTGGAACCTCTGGTGCCTGAAAGGCGATTTCCCGATAAATAAATGCCCCCCAGAAACAGGAAAAGATTTGCCCAAAGTCATATTGCAAGTACACAGTAAAGAACCCAAGGACTCCTGAAGATCCGTGGCCTTCAGACAGGTTCCTGGCTCTGGAGCCATGTCCAGAGAAAACAAAGCCATTGCCTTAAACGACTATCATTTCATGACAAAGAGGCAAACGCAACACGTAGCAATAATGCTCCATCTCGGTCCCACTATATAAACACCTGAGGATTCCCAAGTCCTGTTGTTGGATTTCCTTTCCACCATTAACCCCAGCGTCACCAGCACTTGCACACAAATCCTTATTAAAAGCCAGGATAGCTTTTCCTTCTGCTTGAAGCTGACTTTTCCATCCAGACAAGAGCTGAAGGTTATGCCTCAAGCTACCAATCGAAGAAAAGCACCAAGAGATCAAATACAAAGCTTCCTGTTTGAAAGTACTGTTCTGGCCACCTGCTCCTCACTCAGACTGAGGGTTAGACAGTTAAATCTGGCACTGAATCACTTGTCCTTTCTCCAAAGTACAGACCATGGACTGCTGAATATGTATTAACTCTGGTTCTGAGTAATAAACCACATCAAATGCAGAGAACAAACAATGGGTAACAGCGAAAATGAGGTGGCAACATGAAAGCAGCCCTGAAAAAGAAAGATCTGGCAAGCCATGCTGTATGAAATCAACATTTTCAACTATGTTTCAGGGGTAAATTCCCTCCTCAAGCTCAGATGTTTGCACTGAGCCCCTTTGGGTTGAAATGAGGCAGAAGAAACAGGCGAGTGGTAATTTCTTCAGCCTATGTGAGAATCCACAGCAGTGTGGAAAACTCCAAGATTCCTCTCGGTGCTCTCCCTAGATGATGATACCCACATCAGGGTGGGTTTTCCACCCATTCTGTGCGGTTTTATCCCCCTATCTCAGATGGGTTTCAGAGTTTGGCTTCAGGACTGATCTTTAAGGTCCCTTCCAACCCAAACCACTCCATGATTCTATGATTCCTGCTTCCTCTCAAACAGGCTTTCCTCTGCAGGTGCCTTTGCTGCCAACTTTATGTCCGAGGGTGCGAGAGTGATCCTGCTTTGAAGACTCCTTTAAAATTAGGTTATACACCCATTTCCATTACTCTTAGGAAAAATTCCTACCAATTCCTGAAAGCAGCTTTCAGAAGAATCTCTCCCCCACCCCCAAACCAAGGTTTGTTGCTTGTCTTTTTTTCCCCTCTCAAAAGGAGGCAGCTCCAAACTAATTTGCTACATCCTGCAGAGCATGGTGAAAGGAAGTGCACGTTGCAGCTGCACCTTGGTGGTACTTTCAGAAGCAATTTCAATTCCCACTTTCTACTTAACGTCTCACCTTTGGTCTGCATCAAAGGCAGTTGCTTAGTGCTGGAGGACCAGAGCAGGCTTCTCTACCGTTTTCTGCTGTTTCTCACCACAAGCTCACAGGTTTTCACTCTTTTACAGTCCTGCCAGCGTTCCTGCAGCGTGGCACCAACACCAGTTTGAGTTCCTCATGGCAAGCACTTACTGACTGGCACAAACTGGGCAAACCATCCTACAGCTCCCCCTTGGAAAATGAGTATCTCTGCATTTTCCGCATCACTGACTGCTCATGATACTTGTGTGTTCTGACAGCAACAGAGAAGGATGCACCCCAGTTCTGAGCAAGGCTTTCCCACCACTGCCTCCCCCAGCAACCCTCACCCCCACTTCAGCTGGTGGTGCTGTCCCACCAAAGCTCCCCTGCTTTTCAGTTTCCATGTAGGCATTTGGAGAGCCTCAATAGAAAAATCTCACCTTTGGTTGACTGAGAACAACAGAAAGAACGAGGGAAGAGGTGGGTTTTTGACCAAATAGAATCATAGAATCGTTAGGGTTGGAAAGGACCTTAAGATCATCCAGTTCCAACCCCCCTGCCGTGGGCAGGGACCCCTTACGCTAAATCATATCACCCAAGGCCTCATCCAACCTGGCCTTGAACACTGCCAGGGATGGAGCATTCACAACCTCCCTGGGCAACCCATTCCAGTGCCTCACCACCCTAACAGGAAAGAATTTCCTCCTTAGATCCAATCTAAACTTCCCCTGTTTCAGTTTGAACCCATTACCCCTTGTCCTGTCACTCCAGTCCCTAATGAAGAGTCCCTCCCCAGCATCCCTATAGCCCCCTTCAGATAATGGAAGGCTGCCCTGAGGTCTCCACGCAGCCTTCTCTTCTCCAGGCTGAACAGCCCCAACTTCCTCAGCCTGTCTTCATACGGGAGCTGCTCCAGCCCCTGAGCATCCTCGTGGCCTCCTCTGGACTTGTTCCAACAGTTCCATGTCCTTTTTATGCTGAGGACCCCAGAACTGCACACAATGCTCCAGGTGAGGTCTCACAAGAGCAGAGTAGAGAGACAGGATCACCTCCTTCGACCTGCTGGTCACGCTGCCATTGATGCAGCCCAGGATACGGTTGCTTTCTGGGCTGCAAGCGCACACTGAAGCCGGCTCATGTTCATTTTCTCATCAACCAACACCCCCAAGTCCTTCTCCTTGGGCTGCTCTGAATCTCTTCTCTGCCCAACCTGTAGCTGTGCCTGGGATAGGTGTTAGAAGGGTTGGGATTTTTCTCTCCTAACGCTCCTGTTATTCTTTAGAATATGACAAAAGGAAGCTTTGGTACAAAGCACTCAGAAGAAAGGCCAACTCGGTACAGGTCACAGAACCAAGTAGCTGCAGAGGTCCGAAGCACCCTTTGGCAGCCCTGGCTTTTGCTCTGTACACTGGCAGCACAGGGAACCCTGGGAGATCATGAAACTGGCAGCTGCATGCAAAGGTTTGTATCTGTCACTCAAAACTCGTATTTCAAAGAGAGCAGGGTCTTCAGCCAGAGGAAAGTGGCTGTAACTTCAAGCAGAACAGGGAAATTTGACAGAGGAAAACCACCATTATCCCCAACACCACACACAAAGCTCCCCCAGTTGAACAAAAGTGCTGTCATCTCTCCCTGCTTAGGAGAGCAAAGAGCTTGTAAGAGGGAAAAAACATCCATGGTGTCCAAGCCCATTTTTCTTGAGGCAGCTCAGGAAGGTAATAACAGCACAGCACAGCGCTGTTGTGGATTTGACACAACAAAGCACCAGTGTGATGTGTTAAGGCTGATGCACATGGTTTCATTTCCTGGGGAGATGATTACAAGATGAAAGGCATTACTCCAGAGTAATATTTTTGTTTCACCCGAAACACTGTAAAAACAATGGGTTCTGGAAAAAATCCAAAATAAAGCTGTGGTGGCAACTGCAGACTGAGTCACCACATGAACAGTGCTTGTGTACGTTAGAAAATGCATGACTAAAGAGAGGAGGCACCAGCAGCAAACAGGCCAGGCCATAGCATTATCTTGGCTATTCCCCCCAGGAGGAGGCCCTGGAAGGAACCCCCCCCCTCCAAGTCCTGTATTTAATCCAACACCTTGGCATCAAACCTAGAGAAAAGAACATCAGTTTGGTCCTGTTGTTAAGCAAAGTTTACCAGCAGTGCTCTGAAAAGCACAAAGAATATAAAGCAGAAGCTATTAAAGACAACAGCACAAAAGGGTGATGTTACTCAAGTGTTTTACAAGGAGCGGGGTCATAATCGTGAAATCCTCAGCACATGCAAGAAGTCAGCTGGGTAACAAAGAAACTTCATCATCTTAATGTGGCACTTTAATGCTGCTGCTGATTTGCTGTGCCAATTCCGAGATAATGAGCCCCTAATGCTACAGATGTTCAGGCAGACTAAAGGGGGAAAAGAAAAAGGGAAAGCTTTTCTTGTATGCCATTTCCTAACTATGCAATTAAACAAATTGTGAAAGCACATAAATAGTTTACCAGGTTTTGACAGCTGTTAATAGGAGTCAGATGCCAAAGAACAAGAAGGGAGTAGATACAGGCACATACTGAAGGATTCTGGTGCCTACCTGGATTTGACAGGTATTAACTGCTGGATTCAGCACTGTTCCCTTCACAAATCATCCCCAGAAACAGCAGTATAAAGCCCAAACCCAGCGTAGTCCTGCTAGAGCTGCTCTCCTCCCAGGATGTGAGACTCCTGTACCTAAGGCAGCTTGAAACACAACAGCCCTACGTGTGGAAACTGAAAAAGGCAGCAGAATTTCCAGATTCGAGTCACAATAAACACCTCTGCCATGGAATTAACACACCGCGGGGGGAAGATTTGCCATGAATTAAACCCAACCCTATTCCTCAATGAACAGAGAGAGGTTTGCATCGGAATGACAAACATCAAAATAGTCAGCAATGCAGTACCTAAGGGGTTTTCCTTAAATAATAAGAAAACAAGGACACACACATGCATGTGTATATTGAACATCTGGAGACTATAATGGGGAATTATAACACGCAAAGTGACACAAGAGCAACGTGAGATTGTTGGGGTTTTAATAGAGGCAACACAGAGAGAAGGGAACTTTTCTCCATGTCTGTCTCACCCCACTGCAGCGTTCAGTTCTAGGGAAGCAAAAGGAGTTCCAGGTTCCGTGGCCCAACCTGGCCTTGTTTCTCACATGGACTCCAGTGATAAGCTCCCTTTTTACAACCGCAACAATGCTTTTAGGAGATTGAAGCTTTTCTGAAGCCTTGTTTGCCACCAAGGGAGGGAGGGATCACCCAGGAGCACTATCAGCTTCCAGCTAGACAGCAGTGGCCACAACGGTGGCAAAGATACAGTGGCAATAACCATGTGCTCCCACCCATGGTGAGTACAGCACCAGGCTTGGCCTGCTAGGGTCTTTAGCACCAAAAATCCCAAGTGTGGCATCCACCACCTCTGTTCTGTTGAGGAAATCACTGGAAATCCACAGATTTCACTGCCTCCACTTATTATTACTTGGACAAAGCAGGCAGAAGCTCTTCCCTGTGAGGGTGCTGAGGCGCTGGCACAGGGTGCCCAGAGAAGCTGTGGCTGCCCCATCCCTGGCAGTGCTCAAGGCCAGGTTGGACACAGGGGCTTGGAGCAAGCTGCTCCAGTGGAAGGGGTCCCTGCCCGTGGGTTGGAACTGGATGAGCTTTAAGGTCCCTTCCAACACAAACCAGTCTGGGATCCTATATTTGCTTTATTTTATCTTTGTGCCTTCCAGTACTGCTGTTCAGTCTCCATTTTGTGCAACACCCAAGCACTATGCTGCTTAGACACTGTCTGAAGCACCCTTGGGTGGTAATTCCCAAAGGAACCCATGTGGTATGCACCTGGTGGAAATGTCGCTCTAAAAATACTCTGTGGTAATGTGCTTCTTTGGGTTTATTGTGACTTGAAACAAAAAATAGAAACAAACAAAATTGAAATGCAGCATGAGGATTGGAAAGGAAAAAAGAGAACCTGACCCAGGCATCATTTTCCAAGTGGTCGGATGCATATTTTCTACTTCATTAATACCAGGGTCTCTCTAGCATTAAAACACAGAATAATTTCTCTAGTTGTCCTGTTCATCACAAGCAAAACTCAATAAAACATAATGAAACAACACACATCATCTCCAAGCTTATGTGAGCCAGGAAACTTGAATTGTGTAACTGGGCCTTCAAGCATCGTATTCAAAGATTTTTCTTGTAATTATGTATATTCCTCTATAAATCTATCATTTCACACCCAGTATTTCCCATCTCTTCCCAATTTCTGCCTAATCATCATCTAGTGGGAATTATTTGACTTTCTTTCAAAATGTTGCTGCAGGAATTAAAACTCTACTAACAGAAACAGGGAGAAATGAAACGTTCTCCAAAGGGAGCACTACCAGAGCTGGAGCTGAGCAGGACAACCCACAGCCCCAGGTCATGGCTCAGGGCATTTAACTGGTGCTACAAAACCTGGGGAGGCAGAATGCCATCACCTGAGACAACGTGACCAGGGGCTGGATATGGTCAGTGCCGTGCTGTAACTCCCATAGGATTTTACTTGTGGGTTTTTTTTACTTACAAAAGGCACCAAGAGCTTGCTGGTTTCCCTCAGCTGTCTCTACTGGAGCACAGAGGATCGGGGGAATGCCACCCCCCATCCCCAGGCCTACCAGCACCCAGTTTTTCCAAAGGCCAGCTGAACCTTGGCTCATTTCTGACACCTGTTAACATCACCCTTTCAAATCTCAAGAGCTTGAAAGCCTGCCTCTTAAAAACCACACGTAACAATATGAAACGGGATGAGTTCTCCCCTTCTGTGCCAGGGAAGAGAACCACACTCACAGAAAACACTTGTAAAATGACAATTCCTGAAGTCCAGAAAGCCACATACAACCACAACCGTTAAATCAGGCTGCAATTAGACACTTAATCAGAGAACATCTGGACCCAACAGTCAGACTGAGAAAGGGCACATGTTAAATGCAGATAATCACCTTCATTAGTTATATCAGGGGACCTATTACTAATGCAACCACTCAGGCACGAGCCTCTCTGGTCAACTGCTTCTGCAAATGAACATCAAAGCTAAGAAGTTGAAGAGTTTCATTCAGCCTTTTCTTATAATCCACCATCCTCTTGTGTTTGGTACTAAAAAAGTATCATATGAAAAGAAAACATAGTCTAATAATATGAAGAACAGGGAAATCTGTGACCAATCTCAACCGAGTTTTAACTGAAGACAAGAGGTGGGTTAAGAAGTTGTTCGAATTCCTTAAACAATATAAACTTCACAAACCCAAGTGTATTGATTTGATTCAACTATAAACTATTTGTCTGCAGTATATAACTAGATTTCAAGACTTGAATTTGAGATTTCAAGGACATTCTCTCCAAATTTAGGGATTCATAATTAAATACTTGTGATTTACTTTTAGCCTGCTCTTCTCAGTGTTTCCTCAGTAATGTCCAAGCCTGTCCACCAAACCCAAACTCAGAGCAGAGGGGAAGGCTTGGAACCAGATGAGCTTTAAGGTCCCTTCCAACCCAAACCTCTGTGGGATTCCATGATATCTCCCAGGCAAATTCCACTTTCTGCTGACAATGACAGGTTAATTGGAATAAGAAATAGCTGCATTTTTCTGGCTGTTTCAAGGCCATCAGAATATCTGAGCTCCTGGATCAGCTCTGGGCTTCCCATCGTGCAGGACAGGCCAAGCTGATGTCAGTCACTTAAGGCTGCGGTGAGACAACCCACTGTTGATGTCACTGAATGTTCTTGGGTGCACCCCTGCTGCTGCTGGTACAGTACAGAGAGCTAAAGCAAAGTCAAGAGGATCTTCTGGTGATAAGACTCAGACACAGCTCTGGGTTCATGTGTAGCCACCAAAGCAGCGGCCTGACACAGCAGAGCAGCACAGACTCCTTGCCTGGTTTTAACACTTACAGAAATCCCCTGTTAAGTGAACTTCTGCAGCACGGTTCTGCTGATGTTGTGAGATAAGCCCTGAGTCCCATGAGCAGCCAGGCTCGATCTGGGCTTGGGAGATGTAATAGCTGATAAAAAACGGCACTTCCTTTTCGAGCAGATAAGTGAGTGTGTGAGCAGCACCACTGGAACCTCAGTGCATCGAGGCGAGGGCTTTTCATCCCCTCCTGGCTCCCTTCAGCCTTTTACCCCCCCTTTCACACACCTAAATGCAGCAGCAGTCAGCATCCAGAAACCACGAATGTGGCTTCTATTGCTTTTTAGTTCACAACCAGGAAAGCTCACTAACATTCAGAACACCCCCAAAATCAGCAGCCTCAACAGAGGAGGGAATTTAGACATAATTAAACTTGACTCTGACTCCCATAGGGAAGAATGTGGCCTTTTTCTTTCATTTTTAAACGAAAGATGCCTCATCTATGGCCTCCAAAGGTAAGTGTTGGGGACACATAAAAAGACCAGAGAAATTCAGTGCTTCCTCCCCTCTCTGGCTCAGGGTTTGCCTCTTCTCAGCCCAGCCACAGGAAGCACCATGGGAACAGTGTATTTTTATGGTTGCAGGCAAGCGTGCACCATGTGCACCACAGCATGCAGCTTCATTCCCCTGAGGCAAAAAGAGGGGGGGGCTCTTTCTTTTTTTCCTCCTTGCTCTCCAGCAGGCTTTTAATTAACATATTACTCCAGCCTTCTGCCTAATTGTTTGCCCTGTACTTAGCACTCAGCATGGCTGAAGTCCTTTCAAAAGCAAGACAGGTTGAAGCCTCTACCATTACTGAGTGCCTTTATGAAATTTCTGTAGCCTTTTGAAGGGATCAGAGTACCACTTTCTGCAGCTTAGCATAAAACCCCACCAAACTAGAGTCAGGCAACGTCTAGATATGACCAGGCTCCAACTTCTGCTTAAAGTCTCAGGGGTTGGAACTAGATGACCTTTAAGGTCCCTTCCAACCTAAACCATTCTATGGTTCTATAAAGCTCACAGTGTATTTAGAGCATCAGCCATTAATAATGGAAGCTTCACAAAAAGCATATAGTCCAAGGAATGGAAGATCACTACTGAATGGCTGGCAAAACATGGAAAAAACACATCATCGTGCTGAAGAAACACACGTTACAGACATATTAAGGCAGTGGAAACCAGGTTATCAAATGCTTGATCTCTCTCTTAGTCAGTGGTCTCACCTTCAGCAGACGGAACAAACCCTGTGGGCACAGCTCATATGCAGGGATTTGGGATTAAAGAGTTTGCAGTGTTGCAGGCTGTCATCTGCAATGAATTGCAAGGATGCTGAAGTGGAATTGCTTACTCACAAAAGGCATGGATCATGGATACCGGGATTAACATTTATGAGAACCACACCAACATCTTTGCAAGACTCCTCTATACATTTGACACGCAAGGAGGGTGTTAGTGATCACATCAAGAAAAGGGACAAGTAGAGCTTTTAGGTTTTTCAACAGACAGACTTTTCAGGTGCACACAGGACATAATCCATTTCCCAAGAGCAATCACTCATCCTGAGATTTCTATCCTGTGATTCTGGAGAATACTCCATACTCATTTGTACCAGGGTTAGTGATCCTGAAAGATCACACTCCCACCCGGGCAGCACCACCAGAGCGTGGCTCCACTTACCCAGAAGCACAACAGATAGTTACTGAGCCACAAGCACTGCTCCTAACGGAGCTGCTCCTGCTCTTGAGTAGGCATGACATGTCAACTAAGATTATTTGGGAATTCTAGCATCCTGGCTTTGTCAGGAATTTGGACACAGCTCCTGCTGCTCACACAGCCTCGAGGACTTCAGCACACGTAAAGACATCAGATTTATCGTGCTTCTGGTATCAGAATGACTGTGGAGAACTGTATGCGAAGCAATGGAGTAAGCACCACATGGATTTTAGTTTGTGCCATTTCACACTGAGATACTGCAGCTTTTCTGTGCATTTCTAACAGCTTTCTCCCAGCAGTTGTGTCTTTATTCCTACAGTGAGAATCAAAGAATTGAGCACCACGGTACTAGGTTCATACTCACTTTAAAATGAAGGAATGCTCTCATGGTAAGGGAGACAATCAGAGGGAAATGAGGTTTTGTTGGTATTTACAATGTTATCTTTGAAATGTGAATTCTCCATATTTGCACTCCAGAACAAATTGCAAAGAGAGTGCAAGAGATCAGCAGTGATGCAGAACAACGAATGGTGCACAAGAGCAGTGTCAGCATCAACATTCTCTCACAAGTGTCAAAGTTGCACCTGATGTATGTGTGTGGAAAAGAGCCTGAGGAAAGGTGCTGAAGGTGACATAGGACAGTCAAGGAATGGAAAAAGAGACTTGATGCCATGATGCTGAGTGTGCAAGCAGTATAGACAGTGCTCCTGGAATGGGGAGGCGGGGAGAAGCTAAAGCAATTCCTCTTGGATGATCAATATTCCCAGTTCCTCTTGGAGGAGGTTGTGAAAGAAACCCTTCCCTGGCTTCTTCCATGCAGAGTTTAGGGATGGAGGAAGGCGACAGGGAAGGGCAGGGACACTGGGGAAGCAGAGGTGGAAGTGAGTGAATATGAGTGGGATGGACAAATAGCTGGAACACGGATGAAAAGATTTTATGTGCTGTGAGATCCGAAAGAGAGATCAGGCGCCTTGGATGAAGAAAAGGCTCAAACCCATCCACATTTTGTGGATAAAAACATTAAACTTCTCTTTCTGGGGTAAGCAGAGCAGAACTCACCTGCCCAAGCTACATCCCACATTGCAGACGTACACTAAGCTACTCTCCACTGACTATAAATGGAGTCCTGCCGAGAAGCAGCTGCTCTGGGGACAGGAGGCATTTCACCCTGTCACACAGCCAGATTTGGTGAGGAACCTGTGAGCTCTCACTGCACCAACTGCCAAGCAAGGCCAGACACTGGTGCAGTTCACCTAGACACCAAGGTCATAGATACCCAAGGGAGATAACTTCTCCCTCCTGATGGGCTCTTGCTAGTGCAGCACTTCCCTTGAGGGTTTCATGTTTTCTACTTTGTTAATAAATAGGAAAAGTTCCATCTTTAATAGAGCTTTAATAATGTTTAATCCTGAACATTTCATGTTAGTCTAAAATAATCGCATTTCCATTGCAGGACACAACCCAAAGCTACTTGGGCATCCAAGACAGAGACAATTCCTTAGTGATACATAAATGCTACCTCAGAACTGATCAAAGCCACAGCCCTCATTTGTCCTGACAGTGCCACAGTGCCATGGCCATGCAGCACTTGAAAGGCCACATGAGCCTGCCTTTTCCCCAGGATATGGACACCACATCCTCCACCAGGCAGCATCTTTCACTGTTTGTGGTTGAGAACTGGCATAAATGAACACGCTCAGCTAACTGGCAGGAAGGTTTATTCATGCTGTGATTTCACTTTAGCAGCTTCTACCTTGAGGAAGGGATTGAAAGTCTCTTGCTCTACATCTGTCATCTGCACAGCTCCTGAACCCTGAGTGGCTGCAAGACTGCCATATCCAGGAGCTGCTTCTTTTACCTTTTAGCTATTAAATGAAGGTGGGCTACTAGTTTTTAAAGCTACACATAAATACACACTTACGTAGGACCTCTTCAATGAGAAATAGTACCAATTGGTTTAACATTTTGTTCATACCTGTGTCTTATTTCAGAGCTGTATAGGAAGGGTTTACTGCTCAAATTAAACACCATGGTAAACTGGCCAACCTTCTGTCCACCCACAGTTTAAAGCACAGGATTACTGCCACAGTTTGACATGTTAAAGAGCTGGGTTGTCCTAGGAGTTTGAGGTAATTTATCCTTTCTTTAAAACAAAAAGCATGTTATTTTTCAGATATCAGAGTGGCTCAGCAACATTAATAAAAAGTGCATTTGTCATATGCAAACTACTTTTAAGAACTTGTATGCTCCAACACATCTTGAAGAGCTCACCCTACGCACAGGGTTTTTATCTTGCTCCTGTAAAAGTGACCTTTAGGAAATGCACGTGAGGTTCCCTGGTGGGATACAGTTACTCCTCCTCCAGAGCATGTTGAAACACTCTAAAGTAATTGCATTGTACATCCTTTTGCAGCCATACAGGAAAACCAGAGCCATGATCCAAAATAAACTTCCTAATCACTCTCAGGGCATGCCCAGATAATTCAAAAGACAAAATATAACTGTTAGTTTTCAGAACTCAGTCTCCACTTTACCTTCTGCTTCTTCATTAGACTGATTGTGTTCCTTCATATCTGCTGCATTATCCATCCTTTCCATTTCCTGGGATTTGCTCAGATTACAGTCTGTCAAAACCTCCTGTCCTTCTGAAAAACACCCCAACACAACAATTTGTTATTTATGCTCCAAGAGCATTTCCAAGTGATTCCCTCAAAGCATCTGCAAATTCCTGGTGCTACTCATCATGGCCACAGTGTTCTGCTTGCAGAGGCATTAAGATGGATTTGCTTCTCAAAGTCATGGACAAACTCTCACATAGGATCACATTATTCTTGCTTCCCTAATCCAAACTTCCAGGTGTCTCCCGAAACATTTCCTTCCCTACTCTACAGTCTTCCCCCCACCCTGGCTTTTAGTATAATTTTCCAATATTATGTTGAATATCCACAGTTTTATTTCAGTTCTGCAATTTCCCTTTTGCCTTCAGCACCCATCTTTGTCCTGGTGCTATTCAGTGTCCTGGGAATTGAAATAAGCTGCAACGCAGACATTTTCCTCCATATAAGAGGGTGAAAGAACATAACTCAAAGCACTGTACCTGCAGCCAGTGGCTGTTCCTGAGGATTACTTAGGTCCATACCTGCCTCTGAACCTGCAAAAGGACAGAAAAGCCACCGGATTTGTTTAATATTCAGAACCATTTGTGACACAGTTGCTCTAAGCCTATAAATTCCCATTTTCTTGCTTGAAAGCAAAAGTGAAAAAGCAAAACTTCCCCAGAAATAAATACCAACTCATTGTTCTGTTTCATTGGACAACCTTGAGCAGTGGCATGTGCCCAGAAAAGGGATTAAATGTTATTTTCTGACTTTGAACTACTGCAGAACAGAGTAACTTACCCTTGCAATGTACCGTCCTGCAAGTACAGTGGAGGGGTAGTAACTCTGTAGGAAGTGAATTTCTATAAAGCACAAAGGTGTTTTACATTCCTTTTCCAACACAAAGGGAAAACCTATCTTCATGACACCTTCCATGATATTTAATTCCCATTTAGAGATTCTGATAGGGATTTTTGAAGGAATTTAGAGGGCTACATGTGTGGTTTCCAAAAGCTCTGAGCACTCAAAAGAACGCCTGAAGACAAGCTGCAGGTTTTTCCATCTCCCACTGCAGTGCCTGAATTCAGGGTGGTGAGGTGAACTGGAGACAGCTCTGACCTGTCCAGTGAAGGCTTTACTCAGCACCTTGATGTCTTGAGATGTCATTGATGCAAGGGTTGGTTTTCTTCAGTGTCACAGCTACCTGCCTCCTTCCTCCCTTCTCTATTTTTTATATGCCATAAAATCTTTTCTCATCTTTGACCATATCAAATAGCAGCTCCCAGCCTGGCAGAATTCCTTCCTGATAGTTACGTAACTGCAGTGCACTTACAGTGGCTGCGAGGTGTTAACCACCACTGACATTTACCCAGAGCTCTCTCTCTTTACCCTCGCTGCCTATGGAACATTTCTGTGGTCTCTGCAACGTCAAAATACACAGCTCTGTTAAGTACAGCAAAGCAGCCTGGTAGCAGAGGAGGCTTTCCAAAAACCTGCAGCAGCAGAGGAGGGGCTGATGCCTCCAACAGAATAAAGGCAAACGCCAAGACAACAGAACTCTCCAAAGGGAGCTTTTCCTTCTTTGGTTCATTGTTTCCTAACTGAAAGCACTCAGCTCCCATCTCTCAGTAGTGGGCCTCAGGGTCACATTATGCAGTAGCTCCCATTACTCTTAACTGGCTGTTACCAAAGAAGGGCAAGGAAAACCAAACACAATGACTAGAGCTGGCCTGAGCTCTTCAGGGTGGAACTCCTGACTGGAGACAAGTGGTTTAAGCCATTAGCACTTATGAAACGTATCCTAAAATGAAACCAGAGCTCCTCTCCTTCCACTAAATACAGCATGAGTGGGAGCTTTTCATCAAGTGGCTTTTATTAGAGCTAAGAACATCGCTTTGGGGCCTAAAGATAGGATTGGAATTTACTGACAAAAAGCTCAAGTATTTACTAAATTTGTATTTTTAAAATCAACACATTAGAAGAAGGAAGTCCATGGTTAGAGCTCTTCATTTGTCCTTGTTTCATCTATCATCACACCAGTAGAAGTGAGATCCAAAGCAGCAAACAGACCAATACCGATGGGGAAACATCAGTAAATACACAACCAAAATTCTCTCTAGCCTCGATTTTAACTTTACATTGCAAGAATATAGACATTTCAATCGCACAAACCCTTGGAACTGTGCAAACAATTAGGCTTTGGGCAAGACAATTCCCCATCTCTCTGGAATACTTGAGTTGGGGTTTAGTTGCATTCTGAAATCCTGGGCTGAGAAAATCCTGAACTGGCCAAAACCAAAATTAAGCCCAAAAGGTGCCAGCCAGGGCAGGGGGAGGTGTGGGTGGGAACACACAGCAATTCTGCCTTGCCCTGGGCTGCAGGAGGTCCTGAAAGGCAGAGTGAGAGCCCCTAAATGATGATTCAAAGTCCA
This sequence comes from Pezoporus occidentalis, assembly GCF_034315485.1. Classification (NCBI taxonomy): domain Eukaryota; kingdom Metazoa; phylum Chordata; class Aves; order Psittaciformes; family Psittacidae; genus Pezoporus; species Pezoporus occidentalis. The sequence goes on from NW_026915419.1 coordinate 62,120, forward strand.
TAGTTCTGCACATGTTCCTGTGTAGCTCTATTGGTTCAGAAACCATGGGATTCCCCAGGACATCACAGGCATTCCACCAGGGAGGCTGCATTGCTAAATCACATCACACAAGATTCTGTGTGCCCTGAACAGTCCAAGCACCATCCTGCTCTGCGCAACTCTGACCTGCAGCTGCAGGACAACCTGCTAGAGATCAGCACTGCCTGACCCACGCGACTGCAGAGCTGGATCTGCTCAGCCCTCAGCTTCCCATCTGCTTCCTAGCGGGATGGCCTCTGGGTTTATTATTGAGTGTAACAGGCTCCTGGCCATCATGGGCTGTTGGGCAGCACAGTCACACAATCGTTTAGGTTGGAAAAGACCTTTAAGTGCATCTGAGTCCAACCGTTAACTCAGCACTGCCCAGTCCACCACTAAACCATGTCCCCACGTGCCACATCTACACACCTTTCAAATCCCTTTAGGGATGGTGGCTCTACCACTGCCCTGGGCAGCCTGTTCCAACACTTAACAACTCTTTCAGTGAATAATTTCTTCCCAATATCCAATCTAAACCTCCTTTTGATGAGATAAGAACAACCGTATGATATCTCTCTTTTCTGTTGAGAAATAAACCAGACTTCCCATCACTTTCAAGCCTCCAACATCCACCCATCAGAGTCTGGTTTCTTTATATTAGTCCCAAGCAGCTTCTTAAAGCCCTAGTGGTCTTTTACTATTCAGGCTCAGGTCTCTTTCCTGAATAAAGTATTTTAAGCCGGATCCTTCACTATGTCACATAAGCATGCTGGAAGGAGGTCTAGGAAACTTCCAGCCCTGATGCTGTACAAATAAGACCATGTTCCTACCCAGCATTCAGAGGACAACATCGCAGGAGATCACTTACAGAACACATTAAGTCTTCTTGAGCTTCAAAGGGATGCACTGACCCGGGTGCACGGGAAGGAGACGCGTGCCTGTGTGTGCTGCAACGGGCGCTCGATGTGCATTTGCAAAGCAGAAGTAAAGTCCGTGTGCTTTTGAGAGCAATCCTCAGGCATCCTGTGTCCTCCCAACAGCCAAAGTGAGCACAGATATTCAAATCACTCGCAAAGAAAGCACTGGGGCATTATAACACGGAACTGGACTCACGCTTTATCCTAGTATTTGACCAGCTAATAGAAGCAGCAAAACCTACCCGTATTTTAAACACCCCCAAACAGGATGTTTTTCAAATAAAGGATAACACTGATACCCCTCCATCACCAGTGCAGACATCAAAACGTGAGGGATGCCTTGAATTATTCTAACCTTACCTGTTTGCCTCCAAAGTGAAACCCAGAACGTTGTCTTTTTACTGCCAGCTGCAGGTTTCAACGCAATAGCATCACGAAGGGGACTTCTTTTCAAACCCTGTGTGCTCTCAGTTCTAGCACAGCACGTGGAACAATCACAGCTCATTTCCTTGTTCGTGCCATCTTCAGAGGCACAAGCAAGGCAAAATAAAACACACACCAAACCCTGGCCTCTGCCCTACAGGTAGACCCCCTCCAGCCTTACCCCTAAATGCTCACAGCAGAGCCAGCACCTTTGTGATGTGCAGCACTCAACTGCTCTCTCCCAATGTGGTTTTCGCTTTCAGGCCGAACAGAGGGAAAAGGAAATTTCCCCACTGAATGGCCTTCTCCAGCACTTCCACTCTCAATGGCTTTCTGAAGAAGGCACCAAAGAAACTCTTTACATGGTCTCTTACACTTTCCTGTTCTTAAGCACCATGTAATGCTCGAAGTGACAAGGGCATTTTAAGCCATTTGGGGAAGAAATCCTGACCAGCAGTAACTAAAGATAATGTTGGGGTTTTTTTCACATTGTAGCATGCAACCTTCTAAACCCAGCAGAGTAACTCTGACATCCAGATCAACACGTCCATCCCAGTGCAGCAAATCCCCCAACACGACCAAGCTGATCACAGGTTTTGGCTTCCTGGCCCCAGGTCTCAAATAGCTTCTCCTGCTGGTGCCTGTGTCCTGGGCAGTGATCATACGGGGCCTCCTCACACTGACAATCCAGGACAAAAGTGGTGTCCTTTTTTCCTCAACAGAAAATCCCCCTTCATCCAGGGGAATTCAGGTTTCCCCAAGACCCATGGAAACAGAGACACTGCTCAGTTACTGTAGCCTGAGATACACAGAACAGCACTTTCACCTTCTGCATGAAGTTAATGTAACAAGCTCAGGCACATTAACTGATCCTCTGATACTCTTAATCCCCATGGACAGAACCAAAACCCAAAGGGTTATTTGCATGTTAACTTTAAGCATATAAGAAACAGGAACACAGAAAAGAGACTTCAATAACCTCAGTTGGAATGCCAAAAACATGCTCCCATTCTAACCAGACTCCACTGACACACCTAAAGATCTTCCTTCTCCCATAGACACACAGTGGACCCAGGGGGACCAAGAAAATGAAGCTGCCCAACTGGCACCAGACCCAGTCTGTCTCAACATCAGTTATGTCTCTCGATTCAGTCAGATTCTAGGAGAAGAATTCTTTAAATACAAACATTTTTAAAGCTTTTAGCAAAGGAGAATACACTTTTTAAAGAGGCAACTGCATCTAACTGACAATAACCAAAGACCTCAGGGCACTGAAACGGAAAAGAACCTAAACTCAAGTCCTTCAAATGATGAGTTGAAATAAAACCGTTCAACTCTGACACAACAAACCAAGTGATGCTTTGCCAGGCTTGTTACAAACTCTGCTAATGCTCCTCTTCTCCCAAATCAAATTACACTGCAGCCCAAAATTAACATACAGCTTGGGGTTTGCTGGCTCTGAAAGTTACCTGCACGTTTTCCAAGCAAAAAGAAACCAACACCCCCTTTAATTCGTTAAAACCTGCAATATGAACAGCGGATACAGTAGGCTCTAAAGCCCGACTTTATCCTACACGTTGTGACGGTGCTGAAATTAAACAGAGAGGGGGCAAAGAGCCCCGTTCGTTTCCTGTTTAATTGCACCACGCGCTGAGGTTTCTCCTCACGGCTGCAGAAGGAGACTCCGCGAGCACCGGGAGGTGGAGCCCGGGCCGAGCCCCCGAGCGGCGGCGCTTCCCCGGCCTCGGGCCCGCGGAACGAGCGGGATCGTTTCTCACCTTCCATGCTCCGGCCGCGGTCCCGGCTCCACCTGCCCGCCCGGGCTCGGGGCTGTCAGAGCGCAGCGGCCTCGCCTCCCGCGGGTACCGCGACATCCGGCCCGGCGGAGGCGCTGGGCGGGCGGAGAGCGGCGCCGGGCGGCGGCCGGAGGAGGCGACCTGGCCCCGGGGGCTTTGCCCTCCCTTGGGAGGCCGCTGCTGGTGCTTCGGCGATGACACAGGCAGAAGCAGGCCCCTCGGGAGCGGGGGGAGAAAAGAGGTACAGGGGCTGAGGGATGCATCTCCGAAACGGGAGGCCAGCAGCAGTGCAAAGCGCCGGGGTCTCTGCAGCAGCATCACTCGGCCATCCCCCAGAGGCTGGGAGATGGGATGGGCAGAGGGTGAATCCCACACAAAGCACCAAGGGGCCAAAAGGAAACCCTGGAAGCCCTGTGCTTTAGAGGAAACCTCCCTCAGCATCACTGGAGATAAGTTCTGTCCCCACCATGAGACATGGCTCCATCAGTGAGAAAGCCATGGCGAGTCCCTGGGCAGGGATACAGGCAGGAATGGGATTGAGGGGAGCAGTTCCAGGGGATGTAAACCAACAAGACAGGAGTAACCTCACCCTGAGGGCTCACCATGCTCCTACGACATCCAGGGTCTCCTTCAACCCACAGTTCCCCTCAGAAGTGGATCTGACAAGAAGCTGCTCTGTTTCCTGCAGTGCTCCCAGGTTGTGTGCACAGATCCACAGCCCATCATGGGCAGCTAACCCAGAATACTTATTTTAGGGAGCCTTTGATCTGTAAAGCCTGCAGCAAGCGCCTTTACCCCAAAATAGCACTGGAAATCTTGCGATGGCTTGGGTTAGGTCACTCAAGGGACACCAGCTATTCATATGGAGAGCGTAGCAGGGTGACATGGAGCTATTTTGCGTTGGCAGAGCCCTGACTCATTTCATTTCACACTGCAGAGCCAAGCAGGCTCAGCTCGGATTAGAACTGGTGCAGCGATTGTGCACTGCGGTGCCCACGCACGTGAAAGAGTAACTTCTGTTCGACAAACTCCATTTTCCTTTGTGCTCAGTCTGTCCTGGCTCCGTCTACACATCCCATAAACATGGCAAGGCAGCCTTAGCTGTTCAACAAGTGCTGCTTTCATGGCATTACTCGTTCAGGGATCACGCTCCTCGGATTGTACATGAGATGACTGAGATAAGCAAAACAAAACTTGAGTTAGCTGCTTTTCTTAGCAAAGTTGCATTGCTATTTAGAAGAAAATCAAGTTACAAAGTCATTTACTAAGTTAAAACAATTTAAAGCCAGGCCAACACAGTCTTGACTTCATGTGCAAGCTGAGCCCTTGTCATCATGGCATTTTGCTTCAGCCAAGACCCAGAGCTACTCACCAAGGAAAGGCCTGAAAAGGTAAGAGCTGGCTCTGATCTCAGATCAGCCCTGAACTCAGCTGTGCTTTAACATTGAGAAATCAATGTTTGATAAGAGGGTGGATGGAGCCTTAATGCATTTTTTTTGTTCTTTTCCTGGTAACACTCCCACAACCTGATTGTCTAGAAGTTAACAAAGTGGCAAATGAAACTGTGATCTGACCTGATCGCTTGGATGCAAACCCAAAGGCAGTGAGTGCGAACGGCCATAGCTCAGGTGTGTGAGAACACGACATGGAGCCAGGATTCTCCTCCTTTCCGTGGAATGTCAACGACTGCTTCTTCAATCGAGGCTTTTCCATCACGTGGAAAACAATTCTGGAAATACAGTGTTTAAAACCAAAGATACCTGGGATAATCAAGCCCAATTCTCTGCTATTCCAGACAATCTCTGTATTCCCCTTCCCCAACCATTTAGTAATTTGAAAGGTTTCTTGCTCCTATGAACTTCAAGGAAGCCCTGAAAACTACTATGTGATGATCAGAAAGCCCAGGATTATTCAGGGCCATTTTCTCCTACTCCCAGGTTTGTTCTCCAATTTAAACCTTTACATCCCCTCATATTTACCATCAGAAAACCAATAATGTCTTCTTTCTGCTTTTATTTCAAGGGCAAAAACCAAAAGAGCCTGGGTTTGCCAGCCTGTAAAAACCTCTGCAGTGGTCATCAGGGCTCTCCTTCTCTTTAGGTCACCCACCTTAAAGATCAGAGACAAAACTTGTGCTCTGCATCCCAGGTAACATCTCTCCAGAGCCTTGCACAGGTTGTTCACGTGCCCCTGTGCTCCTGGAACTCTCTCCATGTATTTCCTAGGGTAAAATATATTTGCCTTTTTAATATCTACTCACACCATGATCAAGTCCACAGTATGTATTTTTAACTCTTCTATTACTTCCTACTTCGGCTTCTAGCTGCTAGCAGAAATAGCTAGTAATGTAATTCAGAATGACATGACTTCACATCTTGCCCTGTTAAATCCTCCCCCCCACCACCATTACCATGTGCTTAAAGAAAACCAGTTTTTCCCCTCCCCTGAGCTCACAAATCTGCAATGACAACTTATCCGTTCGAAATCTTGGAGACTAGAAAAGGAAGGAGTCATTTGACTAAACACACAGACCAGCAGCCTAAGTTACAGGCTTAAGATTCAGAACTGCAGGCAAAGCTTCATAGCAAAGATCCCATTTTAGAACCACCAGCAAGCTGGGCTGTGCAGGGCCGTTACATCCTCAGGAGCAGGGGATGGTCAGCCTGACCCGTGACTCGTCTGTGGCAGACAGTTTACCAAGTGACCCAAGTGGAGTGTGACCTTTGAGTAAACCTGAAAACATTCCCTACATGGGAACGCTGGATCTTTTGGGGTGGACCTCATTCTGAGCTGTTGGGCAGCTCAAGGCCATTAAAAATGAGAACCCTGACAGAGCTCTTCTACCTTAACCGATCACTTGAGAGCGAGTATCTTGGGTGAAGGGAGAAGAAAGTTGTAGCCGCTTCCCTGCAAAGAGAGAAGTGAAATAAAGAGGCAGCACACACATTTAGCAGGACAAGGAGTTTCACAAGGCATTAAATGAGGGGGACGCTACTTTACAATACCACCAGGCTTGAGTAAAAGTCTTTTCTGTCAGCAATGTGATACCTTCTTTTCACACTTGTTTTTGCATACTTTATTAAACAGAACTCGTAACTTAAGTGCTTTTTTTTTGCGTGGAAGCATTGAACTAAAACGTTGACAGCTGTCTACAGAAATAACCCTCATTCCCGTGCTGCCTGGTTCCATATTTGTTATGCAAATACTATTACATCATTTCTGGACACTGTCCTGGGCTGGGGCCGCCCAGTAAAATACGATTTAGGGAATTACCAGGGGCCAGGGCTCCTGAGCTCGAGCCTAAGGATGCGCAGCGTGGTCAAACCCAAGTCCCCTCCTTTCCCTGCTCTGCTGTTTCCCAAGTGGTTTTAGAGCACTCGCTCTAGAAACAGAATATTTCTACTTTACAGAGTTTCCAAGCCATGAGCAAGTCTTCCAAAGCACGTAACTGACTGAGAAACCAGAGTGCTTCAAATGACAACCCCATCCTGGGTTGGGTTGAAGGGAGCTTAAAGCCCATCCAGCTCCAACCCCTGCCACGGGCAGGGACCCCTTCCATAGAGCAGCTTGCTCCAAGCCCCTGTGTCCAACCTGGCCTTGAACACTGCCAGGGATGGGGCAGCCACAGCTTCTCTGGGCACCCTGTGCCAGCGCCTCAGCACCCTCCCAGGGAAGAGCTTCTGCCTAAGAGCTCATCTCAGTCTCCCCTCAGGCATGTTAAAGCCATTCCCCTTGGCCTGTCCCTACATCCCTTGTCCCAGGCCCCTCTCCAGGTTTCCTGCAGCCCCTTCAGGCACTGGAGCTGCTCTCAGGTCTCCCCTTCAGGAGCCTTCTCTTGTCCAGGCTGCCCCAGCCCAGCTCTCCCAGCCTGGCTCCAGAGCAGAGCTGCTCCAGCCCTGCAGCATCCCCATGGCCTCCTCTGCCCTCATCCATCCCCTCCACATCCCTCTGGTGCTGTTCCCCAGAGCCGGGTCAGGCCCGCAGGGGTTTCTCCCTGCAGAACCCACCCCTCACACACAGATGCATTCTCCAGCCCTCAGGCCACGCTCAGCCCTCATTCCGATCCCTGTCACAGCCAGGGGCAGCAATGGGGTTCACTTCATCCCTTTCAAGCCCAAAGAACGCGTGTCCGCGTCGCTGAACAACGGAGGTGCCTCACAACCGGCGTGCGGAGCCGCGCTTCCCCCGCGGGGCAGAAAACGACCAAAAAAAGGTTTTTTTTTTAAAGTAAAAAGTGAATGAGAAGAGGAAAAACCGAAGCGGCCCGGACCCCCCCCCCCCCCCCGGGGCTGTTCCCGCCCTCGCTGAGGGGAGGAGGAGCAGGGCGGGAAGCGGCGGGGCCGTTCCGCCTCAGGGCGGGCGGTTGGGGCCGTTGAGCCCCGCTATGGCCGCGGGCGGCGGGGGCCGTGGGTCCGCCCCGGGCCGGCTCCTGCGCTTCGTGGTGGTGGTGATGGCGGTGACGGCGCTGGGGGCTCTGCATGGAGGTACCGGGGCGGCATCAAACCAACACACACACCCCCTTCCCTTCCCTCATGAGCCACAGCGGGGCTCGGGGTGATGGAGGGAGAGCGCAGAGGAGCTGTGGCTGCCGCATCCCTTGCCTTTATATATATATATATATATATATATATTAATATATATGTGTGTGTTATTGGACTTTTAAAAAGGAGTTTGAAGTACAGTGAGCAGTATGTAGGCGCAGCTACACAGAGAAGTGACACTAGGCTCAAGGCCAGGTTGGACGCAGCAAGCTGCTCCAGTGGAAGGTGTCCCTGCTTGTTGGAGGTTTAAGGTGCCTTCAACCCAAACCGGCCTGGGGTTACTGTTCCGTGATGCCAGCAGCATCCTTCGTGCCCTGGGCCTGAGTTCGAGCTGTCCTCATCTACCACAGCCTGCAAAACCCCCACACATTTGTAATGCTTTTCACATCTCCTGAGGGGTTTCGTCACAGAAACCCTCAAACCCGGGCTGTGCCGCGAGGGGCAAAGGCTCACAGATGCTTGCAGACCCCCACAGCCCCCATGTGCTGGTTCTCCCCACAGTGCCTTCCCGGTTCGGTTTATGACTGTTGCCTTGGCTTTATGTAAGGAGAAAGGGTTGGAACCTGGTAACATCCAGGTAGATTTGCACTCTGGGCACTAAAGCGATGAAAATCGACAAGCGGGAGCCCTTGGTTTTGAGGAAGGGGAGGAAGAAAAAGGCAATAAACCCCCTAGGACAAAATAAATGCTCAACTGGCACGCATTCAGGTTTCTGGCTTAACATTTGAAGTCCTTTTGCCTACAGGGAGAGCAGAGGAAGAGCAGCGTTCCGTTGATTTAGTGGAAAAGAATTGTGTTTATGGCAACCCCAAACATGAAGGTAAACTTGCCTTTTATATATATATATATGTATAAATTTGGGTTATATATCTATAAATATACATACATAGGTCTTATTGGACTTTTAACAGTGGAGTTTGAAGTACAATGAGCAGTATGTAGGCGCAGCTACACAGAGAAGTGACACTAAACGCAATGCTGGAGACTCCAGAGCACAATACATGGGTTTAGGAATACGTTTGTCCTACAAGCTTGTTTGTATAAGCTGGAAGTTTGTCCTATAAGGTCTTATGAAAATCCAGCGTCTCAATGAGGGTCCCACTCAGCAACAAGCTCAACATCGGATGCCTTTTTTGCCACACCAATATGCTTTGGGTGGGATTCGAGTGTCTCCTGCGTGCAGTCAGCACCAACCACACAATGGACAGTTCCATAATGAGAGTGAATGGAGATGAAAGGTTAACCTGGCGCTTTCCTAGCCCAAACCTGACACTTTCCAAGCCCAAACCGGAAAAATAAACCTTGCATTACATTAAATGTGTATTTGAAATGAGTATTTTGGGGGTTTCATCCAACAGAACATTTCACATCCTTTACCTTCCTCTTGTATTGCAGTTAGTGTCTATGTTAAGGTGTTTACCAACAGCCCATTTCTTCTGTGTATGGATTTGGCTCGTGCTCGAGAAGAACTAATAGATCCCAACTATTTGTGGATTGGTCCAGATGGAAGAAGTCTGGAAGGTCAGCCACCTTGTTCAGACTACAAAGGGTTTCCCCTCAGCCTGCCTTGGCCACTTCCCCCCCCACTCACTAATAAAATGAGCCTTTTACAGACACTTCACAAATGTAGAGACTGCCTTGGGGGGTGGGAAGACAATCAGGAGATAGAGAAATAGTTCCTGGTTTCTTTTTACAAGGGAAAAGTCAGCCACAAGTGGCTAAGGAGATTACTGTGCATGAAATCTCCCATTTTCCTTGTTTCAACCATCCAGCAGTAGGATGTTGGGTCCAAAGAGTCACTTGGTGCTTTGTCAATGTTTTCCATCAGCTCTGACGTTAGATTGTGTTTCTTTTCTCCTTCTAAAATGCCCAAATGCTTGAGACAGAAGCAAACTTGCAATAAGTCCCAAAGGTCATCAATTTTAGACTGCTTCAGACTAACGTGAATCAGTGTCACTGTGTACAAAAGCAAGGTTTCATCTTCAAATGTCCTAAATGAGCAGAGCATCAGAGACCAAACATTTCCAGTAACCAAGTGTTTCCTGTTTCTATTCTAGGGCAATTGCATGTGAATCTGACAGAAACAGGAAAGCTGATGTTGTTGGGGTTTAAGGAGTACATGTCTGGAGCCTACACTTGCACTCTTTCTCACAAAATCTTAGAAACTACGACACAGGAAGAAAGAGAAATGTTTGAGACGTACAAATTCATGGTGTATGGTAAGCTGGCTAGCTCCTTAGCCAACCAACGCACGTGGCCTTTGTGGTTTGGTGGGTTTGTGAAGTGCATGCTTATGGCAAGGCTTGATATAACAAAATAATGAGCTGGTATTTTATCTCAGAGTAGAAAATCTCTATTTTTTATATTTATACACACACAGCCCTTCTCCCACCTTTGGGAAATGTTTTCAATAACTGCTACCAAGCATAAAACAATCTCTACCCTTGTTAGGAACCAAGTGAACTACAGCAGCTCCAGCCAGATCCAAGCTCTGAAAAAGAAGCTCATGTCCAAGTGCAGTTTCCCACATTAGAGACTGCCAAACCAAGCACAGGCCACTCCCCCATTGTAACCCCTGTTCACAATATCACCTCCCCACCACAAAATAACATCCAAAACTGTTTGAGAAACACTTCTAAAATCATTTTACGAACCCTTCCCTCCTCCAGCAGAGCTGCAGAGGGTGCGTGTGCACAATCCCAACCCATTGCAGCTCTACAACTTTGCAGACACACTCGGTCTGTGCTCTTTCACTATTTGCCCACTTTCTTGTTTTAGTATTTGAGAGCAGAGCCCCGTAAGCACAGAAATTCCTGTACATTTCAAACTAAGATATCTCTCATTCCCAAGTCAGCTCTGGCAAGGCCAAATTTGTTGTGTTGTGGTTAATGAGTGAGTTTTATATATTCATTTGCTCTTGAATAAGAGCCCATGTTTCAAAGTACACTGACAGAGACGTCAAGGTTCTATTGAAGCCTCAGTCTGTGATCACACACAAACACTCTGCTTACAGCATACAGGGAAGCTGACCACGCATATCAGATCTTCGTTCGCTTTACTACCAGGCAGTGTGAGCTACAAGCCAACAGCCAGTTCTTTGAGGAGCTCTTGAAAATCTTAACTAGCATCATCTCGGATCTGACGTGTCACATCACCGAGTCCTCCTACAAGTGCCACTCTGTCAGGGTACCCGGCCGAGGCCTCCTGCACGAACTGTTTGTTAGTTTTCAAGGTAACAGATTCCCGTGTTTGTTTAGGAGGGATCATTTATATTTATAAAGCCGAGAGTGCAATAAACAACTCCTGAAATACATGAAAATCAGGCAAGCCTTTGAGAGCTGTTTCCCTGTTCTCTTTCAGAGTCCCTGTATTTTTTCTTACTAGCCCACAGATGGAGCTAAAATGCAGTTTATACATTGAATTTGCAGCACCATCCTTCTTACAACCTAAACAAGAAATGCTCTTTTCAAGGTGTGCACTTGGAAAGGCTTCTTGAAAGGAGATAGCTGATAAAATGCCACGATTTTTCCCTTGTAAAAGGAAAATGGTCATGAACCTAAAGATACCTGCTTGAGATACTTGAGTTCCTTGCAATGCATTCTTCAACACATTTAACTGTGTCTTTTTCCCCCCACCCATAGTCAATCCTTTTGCACAAGGATGGGAGGAAGTTTGCAAACAGGTTCCTTACGACTGCGAAGGTGTGACAAACATGAGAGTTGAAGAGGTTTGTGTCAACCACCCTTGTGTCTTCTCTGCGTGTTATCTGATTCCACTGGTGGTTATCCTGCTTCACCTGCATTTTATGGGATTAATAGCATTGCAAATGACAATTCACAGAGTTCAGATCATTCATTTCAGGATAAAAAACTGGTTTTAAAAGGTAAATTGATCCAAACAGTTTAAAAATAAGAAGTCAGGCTCATCATGTCCTTTATATTTACCCCTAAGAATAAAGACTTAGAAGAATTAACATTTGTATTAGTATATTGAACTTCCAGCTCTAAACTAAATCTCTGATTTATGATTTGATAAACAGAATGCCATTTAAAGTAAGTCTAACGTAGCTGGCTTCTAAAACCTGTTCTCTGGCTTTTTAATGTTAAACCACACCATCAGATTACACACTGGGTCTGATCCCAGGCCCCCTGAAACCAGAGGAAGATTCCCAGTTAACGTAACGGGTCAGTGCATGCGGGAATCAGGATGATAAAGCGTTAACTGATGTCATTAAATCAATAACGACTAACTGGCTCGTCTTTCATTCCTCCAATGTTTCTGGATTTTAGGCAAGAGATCGAATTGGGGAGTTTTTCAAGAAGCAGACGTATGTTTTGAGGCACGAGGTCCAAACCGTCCCTACAATACACTACGTGGAGAACAGCTTCTCGGCGACTCACATCGACAGCTGCCGACCAGGCTTTGGGAAGGACAACGTCAGCCACTGGGGCTGTGCGGGCTGCTGTGGTAAATATGAAGCACAGCAATTTCATGTATGGCTTTATTAGCTCAGGTCACAGGTTTGTCTGAAGAGCGGTTGGTGAATAGCAGTGCGGAAGGCACTGTTTCCATTCGTCTTTTGGAAAGACATTTCCCTTGCAGGTTTAAGAAAGAGAAGAACAGAAAAGCCTTTGTTAGCACGTTTGCAGGTGTGAAACCGTATTGCCAAGTAAAGTGGAAGCGGTGAGGAGGGGTTTTAATTCCAGGTCATTGGTGAGTAACTATGCTCAGGGTGTAAAGCAAATGAGCAATGACCTTAATAGCAGAGCTGCTAGAAAACACCCAGCTGTTTTTAAAAGACCTTTTGCCAGCAGCACCCACTGCTACTTCTGGAGGTTGGGGGTTTAGTGAGAGGCAGGCTCAGAGAGCTTGGGAAAGATGAAGATCCCTTTGGAGCACTGGGAAGCACGTGGTGGTGTCTGATGGCCCCAGACGCAGCCAAGGCAGAGGAGAGCTGCCTGATGTGCTGCCTGTTGTTCTCTTCACAGTGGTCTGTGAGCCTGGAACTTACAGTCCCAACAACGAGGTGACCTGCCAGGTTTGTGCAGATCCTCAAGTCAGGATGTACGGAGCAAGATTTTGCTGATAAACTGACAGCAAAAACTGGGAAACCGAAGAGCAGCTGTGGAAAACTCAGTTTGTGATGTTCTGTTCAGTTTTAGCTGCCAATTCTGGAATCCTGCATTCCTTTATGAACAGTTGCAAAACTTCATTCATCCACCTCCGGATTTTCTGTATTCAGGGACCACTTAAACTGTAGAAGTGATGCAGGAGCTGAAGCGTTCATGCACGGTAAAGGAATTCAGTGAGAACAAAAAGGACGTTTGTCACGTGGCTGTTAGTGCAAAGAGCCCGTTTCTTGGTGGTGACACCAGCCACGCTGCAGCTTTGTGCTGCAGTTTGCTCAGAGAATGTAAAGGAGCTGGGAACCACTCAGGGAAAGACGGCAGACAGTTGGAGCGGAATTCCGTGCCATGCTGACACACAGCAGAACCTCTATGAGCAGCTCCTAGTAGGTATTAGGAGAAGTATTTCATCTTTGTGATTTAGAAACATTAAATGCCCTTCCCTTTGTTTTTCACTGTTCCTTTGTGTCTGAAGCGTTCTGTGCAGAACTGTGCAGTGCACTGGCGAACACTGGCTGGCTCAGGGCTTTCCCTACTGCTCCACCAGTGGGAGCTCTGCTGGGACGCCGACACCAGCAGCAGCGAAAGCAAAATCGGGGCTCTAAGACAAGAGAGAGGGTAAATAAATTCCACAGCCCTGCAGACAGGAGAATGAAGGACCCAGCTTTCATGGTTCTCTTCTCGCCTTGCTACAGGTCAGTCCTGCAGGGAGGCTGCAGAGCTGCCTCACGCTGCTTGCTGTGTTTGCCACTCCATCTTTCCTTTCAGCTGCACCAAATCCTCGCAGCAGAGCTCTGCTGGCCCCAGGTGCTGTATGAGCAGATGATCCTCTTACACCAGCTGGAAATTCCATCGAGTTCACCGGATGATAGGATTTGCCAAAGCACTGAGATAATGGGAAAGTTTCCTTCCCAGAAAAGCCTGACTCTGGTCTCATTTTGAAGGCTAACTGCTGGATATGCAGCAATGGATCATCTAGCTCATAAAGCACTGTTAGTAAAGACTATTTTACTCCTGTCAGGAGCTTCACCACTAACCCTGGCTGCTATGGTCAGAGCATGGGCTGTGTGAGGCTTCTGAAGTGGAGCTACCAGAACATGGGCTTTTAGAACTTGATTTTAACCTTTGTAAGCCATTCCCTGCCAGGAGCTGCTCGCTTCCACACTCACTTTGTCCAGGGGCAGCAGAAAACTCTCCCTTGTGAAGCACAGCCCCCCTAACATGGTCCCTTTTGAAGCCACTTGTGTGACAGTGGCATAGCCCCCACAGTCCAAGTGAGGGGAACACCACCCCAGTGCCTGCACACACTGAGCCATGGAAAACCAGGCCCAGCTTCCCAGCACAGAGCCATTCCTTTCCTTTCTTTTTTTTTTTTGCAGTATGTAGGACTAAATCAAGCAAAAGAGCACCTCCTACTCAATAACTGCAACTTCTTGTGGCATCTAGAAATGCCTCGGTGGGTATTCATCCAAAAATCGACCAGATTCAACCCCGTTTAACTTATCCACTCTGACAGGAACACAGCAGGAGACAGAGCGGGCACAGACCACGCTCAGAGCTTTTCAGAATCATTACTTATTAAATACTGATGAATAAAATGTACTCTAACGAGCATTTAAACTGCCTGTAGGCTGATTATCCTCACTGCCAACTGGACACTGTGTGCACAGATCGGGCTTATCCTGATTAAGCAGACGGGCTCGATTGCTGCCTGCATCCCTCAGCCTGTTTCACAACAGAGGAATGCCACATACATAAATTAAGAGGGGGGGAAGCAGTGAGGAGTTCCTAAGTGCAGTGGCAACGGGTCACAAACACTCCCTCCTCCTTCTAAAAACTGGAGGTACAGGAAGCTCTTACAGTGCCTCGACTTCTTCAGTGGGCCTTAAAAGTAGAAAAATAGGTCAAATATTGCAGTTTTGCACCGCGGAGGAGTTTGTATCATTGATTCCATGGAGAATCCTGTGAAAATGTGATGTGAAACAGTGTCACTCTGACCTTTCCCAAAGGAAAGCTCTCTCCATTGAGCCTTCGCTGCCTGTGACAGCCTGAACGCAGCTGAACCTTGTATTGGTGACATGCCATCCCTCACAGCTTGCTGTCATCACACTTGAGGTTCTATGAATCACTGCCTGCACCTCACCTTCACTTCCCTCTCGACCTCCCCCAGCTGTGATAATAGCTCCTGGGGAACTGCAGGAGCCTTCCTCACCCCTTTAAACCCTCTTTTCCTTGCTCTGCTCTGGTTTTACACACCCTCCTTTTGGCAACATGGGCTGGAGCCGATGCTCTCAGCACAAGGTGGGGGAACCACAGTTGCTCCTGCAAGGTTCAGCCCTGCAAAGCCCCACTCCAACCAGCCCCAAGCAGGCAGCTCTGATGTCCCTCCCTGCAAAGGACGATTACAACACCTCAAGAGTAGTGATGAATTCCCCCCTCAGTAACTCATTTGGAACCTAAAACTTCCTGTCTCCTTCCCCACACAGGCCTCCGGGAACTCAGCCCTTCCCAAGGTCCGCATCCCAACAGCGCCCCAGCCCTTTGGAACACCCAGAAATGACAAGAGGAACCTGCCAACTTGGAAGCTGCAGCCCATTGTTCTCCCATCGCCTCTGCCTTTTCCCAGCCTGGAACAAAGCACTTGAGGAAGGCTCCACAAGCACATGTTAAAGCACTCACTGCAGAGCCCCTGCCCCGGCTCTGATGGGATGGTTGGCTCAGAGCTCCCCACAGCATCTCTCTTACCCCATGAGCAGGATGTTGCTCTAAACGGAAGGCAGCAGGAGTTGACCAGGTCTCAGGCCATCGCTGTGACACACTGCAGCTTGCAGCTCATCCCAACACAGCACAACACAACACATCCCTCTCCTCAGCGGATTATAAAGCAGAAGGGCTGCGGAGAAGCTGGCTCAGGTGCCCTGTGATCAACTTATCCCAGGGACTCGTCACACCTGAGACAAGAGGAGCTGAGCCAAGGACGTGCTGGGTGCAGCCCCAGCTAATCCATCCCTGGGGAATTCCCCTTTGAGTTGCTTTGGTGGAAAGTGGCTGGAAAACAAAGCCAAGAGTTGAGGGTGTCATTTGGGTCCCCCAGGACCTCCAGCTGATGCTGCAGGAGCCATGGGCTGAGTGCCATGGGGACAACCTGGGATGCAGCTCCAGGATGCATGTTAGGAGATGGAATCCCACGTGTGAGGCGGGAGGAGGGCTGGGACAACGCGTGTGAAGGAAAACCGGGTCTGTTTAAGTGGGGTGCTTGGTGAGAAGATGCTTCCCTCTGGGAGGGGCAGCTCTGCAGGTCCCCCTCTTCTATTAACAGGCAAAACCTTGTCTCCCAGAGCATCAATCAGAACTGATCCCGGGGCTCCGCGGCGCTCAGCTTGCACGAGGCAGGATGAGCAGGAGGGGTGCGTGCGCCCGGCTGAAGCACCCAGCTCTGAACCTCAGGCACGGGAAGAGAGGGGATTTTCAGCTCTGCTTTGCTTCCCTCCCCACTGAAATCCCATTTCCTCCCGCTGCAGCCCAGCGACCGCGCTCGCTGTGCAGCCCCGCTCCTACAACGAGCGGCAGCCTGGGATGAATGAGCCCTTTGCAGGCAGTGAATAACTGTGATTCCTTGTTGGCAGCAGCGCCACTGGGAATGGATTTGTTTGTGGTGGAGATAAATAAGTGAGGCTGCAGAGCTGAAGGGCCGCTGATGAAGTGCGGGCCAGCCTTAATCACAGTGTAATTGCCGCCATCCGTCCTAATTACTTACAAATATTTTGATAATGGTGGAAATTAAACAATTAGACATCCTTCCTTCCCTCTGGCAAATCTAATCAGTTCAAAGTTCAGGATGCAGGCTGGGGCCATGGCTGCCGAACACACTTCTGTCTGCGGCTGACAAGAGCCTTGCTTTATCTCGCTTCTAAACCCCACAGCAAAAGCGAATGCGCATCCCAAGGCGTGCAGCCTCCGTCAGCACTGCCGGGAGGATGGATCCCATGGATGCACAGACCCTGGCAACCAGGAGCATCATTTGGCTCACGGAGGGAGTCAGGACCAGGCAGCAGAAGAGGCATCACAAGCAGTGAGGACCCATCTCGCACCAGTGACCCGTTTTCCTCCATCCCGGAGAGGCAGAACAGTTCCTCGTGTGCCCGGTGCGATGGGCAGAGAGCACCTTGGAAGTCAATAACAGCTTTAGCGGTGTGTGGAACACTGCAGAAGGAGGTCACGCTGCTAATGCTGCTGCTGCTGATCCCAGCAGATAAATCAGGAGAGGAATTACCCAGGAACGCAGCATTAAAATGGATGATTCCATCGCCGTGCCGCAGGGAAAGCATTGACTTTGACACTGAAGCCCTGGTACCCACCAGCGCTGAGGCAGGAGCTCGCCCACAGCAGCAAGTGCTGGAAGAGTGGGATGAGGAAAACCCCTCTTTGGGATGGAGCCATGGAGGAGCCTTGCAGGCTGTTGGCCCCAGATTCCTCCTGTGCTCAGCCACATCCTGAGACCCCTCCAATGCCCCAGCTTGGAGGAAATATCCGGTAATCCCAGTTTTCTGCTCTTCCCCATTCCCTTTTAACACCCAATCAAATACCAGACACTACCAACAGCACACAGCTGGGTCCATCCCAGTCCAGGTTCTCTTCCCAAAGCTCACTGCAGGTTTTCATGAGGTTTCTTACATATTTGAACCCCCCCCCATCCATGGAGTTCCACAACCAACCCGTTGCTGCCACCAGAATCCACCTCCCTTCCCCATGCTTATGGGGGTTGCCATGAACCCAGCGCTTTCCATCCTAATCACTCAGGGCAGGGCTGGCCCCGGGGGCTCAGCATCATCCAGCCCTATGGGGAGACCCTGGGGGAGCCACAGCCCCATGGACCGGGTGGCAGCAGCATCCCTGGGCCCTCCCCAGCTGCTCCCGAGCAGGGTGACCCCCGGAGCACCCCAGCCTGGGGACAGCAGCCATCTGCTGGGAGCCTGGGCCTGCGTCTGGAGACAGCGAGTGCCAAACGAGGTCAATGTCCCCAAGCAGGAGCTGTCACAACGCGTTAGGGTCCCGGCTTCCTCCTCCCACCGCGCATCCCCATGCGCCGCGCAGGGAAAGGTGCCGCAAACCGGTGCCCCAAGAGGGACCAGTGGGACCGTGAGCATCAGGATGGGTTTGTCCCTCCCGACCGTGGTGATGCCCAGGTCTGCTCGGTGGGGACCGGAGGGCAGAGCAGGGCCCTGGCACAAGGTGGCTCGGGCACTGTCACCGTGCCGGTGACCTGAGCCGTGCAGCGCTCACTGACTGCAGCCGAGGGCAGGGTTACCGGCAGCGCCACGTATCGGGTTCCGGACAGCTCTGGTGCCGGGGCACACAGACCGGGAGGGCACCGGCTGGCACGGGCACCGTTCACCCTCCCTTTACAGCCAGGATGGCACCAGGAACCGGGTGATGCCCCCACGGACACACACACACACACACACACGGGCACAGGCTCCAAAGTCAAAGCCGACTTTATTGGTGTACAAAGTAAGAACGTAAAAGGTCCCTTAAACAAAACACACGTTGGGTCAGACGGGCACCGCAGCCACGCCAGTGCCTCGCTCTGGGGCCCCACAAGCCCTGGTTGTACGTGGGGAGCTGCCGTGGGGCTGTGGGCCCCAGGGGTGCCTGGTTTGGAGCTGGGGCTGAGGTGCTTGTGCGTGGCAGAGCCCCCGGTGTGTGCTGGGGATGGAGGCACTTGTGGAAGGGTGCAGGGGCTGCTCCCGGCCGGCTCTGGACCACGGCTCCCATTGGAGCACGGGCAGCAGCCGGGGGGTGCTCGAGCAGCTTTGGTTGGTGCTCCGGGTGATTTAAGGCAGTTTAAGCTTCAGCTGGTTTTAAACAAGGGCAACCCCATCAAACCCAGCCCCCAGACACAGCTGGGGGAGGCTGCCTCCGCTCTTGGCTTTGCTTCCGAGTCGCCGCTTGGACCCTGTGCACCCAAAGGTGGGCACCAACCCTGACCCACGCTGGCCACCGGCACCCTGCCCTCTACCTACTGACACCAGGAACCCGTAGCCCAATGCTGGAAGGGTTGAGAAGGGATTTTGGGGGCGTTTTAGGGCAGATTCGGGCTCCTGCGGGAGTGGGGAGAGGGCGGAGGAGCCGCGGCGGCTCCCTCCATCCCCGCTCCCCTCACAGTGACCGGTCGGCAGCTTGTGACTCCTGGAGAGGGAGCAGGCGGATGAGGGCAGCAAACACCGACCTGCACGGTGCCAAGGGAGAACTGGGGGGAATCCTGCTCCCCCCAGCGCATCCCAGCAGGGCCAGACCCACCGCCTGCACCCCTCAGCTCCCCTCCAGCAGCTCCTGCATCCCTCGGCAGCTCCAGGGAGCTCATCCCTGGGGGAGCTTCATTCCCCATTTGCTTCCTGTAAGAACATCCTGCTCCAAGGGGGACAGCGCTGGGGTTGCCCATGAGCCACCCCATCGCCAACTGGGACCGCCGCCCCCATGCGCCTTGCTCCGCCTGGACCAGAGGTGCCAGGAAAGAAGTGGGGAGCAGCAGGGGCTGGGATGGGAGATGGGGCAGCACCACCCAGCTCGAGAGCTGGAGCGGGGTACCCAAGACCTGCCCCTCGCCCTTCCCAACCGATGTGTCCCCACCTCTTGTTACCACCCTTTGGTCCGGTGGCTCCGGCCCCATGGCCACACCGCTCCGGGTGCAGGCAGGGAGCCCAGCACTGGCTGCCCTGTGCTGCTGGGACCATCCCTTGGGCAGCTGGGGAGGGATTAAACCATGAACATCACCAACGGCCCAAGGGATCCCTGCACAGGAAAGACCCCGGTTTGAAACGGAGTCTGAACGCCCCAGGGTGTCCAGGGTCCCTCTGGTCCGGGTGGATGCTCGGTGCCCGGTGCCCATCCCCATCCCTGCTTCACCTCTCGCTGCACCAGAGCTCCCGCTGCCGGATGCTGCTTCCCCGAGGAGAACCGGACAAATCCACGCCTGGTCCTGTGGCAGCTCCTGGCAGCCGCGGGCGAGCCGAGTCCTGCCGGAGCCTCACACCACGGTGCTGATGGTGGACGACTCCTCCGACCTCCGCTGCTTGCTGGGCAGGGACTTGAGATACTCGAGGTGCCGCCGGGCGTCCTCCTGGTTCTGCCGCACGTAGTAGACCAGGTAGGAGATGACCATGGCGAACCAGCCGAACATGGTGACCAGCATGGCCACGTCCGTGGTCTTCTTGTAGACGTTGCAGAGGTCCGTGTCGGCCATCACCTGCAGGAAGGCTTTGCCCACGTGCTCCTCCTGCGCCGAGGAGTCGCAGACGAGGCCGCCGGAGGAGCCGGCCGCCAGCTCCACGGTGCGGATGAGCTCCTGCAGCCGACAGTCGCAGAGCCAGGGGTTGTCGGAGAGGTTCACCTTGGCCTTCAGGTTGCTGAAGGCGTCTTTGCTGACGGACACCAGCTTGTTGGAGGACAGGTCCAGGGAGCGGAGGTGCTCTGCCAGACCCCGGAAAGCTCCGCTCTCGACGCCGGCGATGGCGTTGTGGGACAGATCCAGCTCCAGTAGGAGGGGCAGGTCCTGGAAGGCGTCGCGGGGCAGGAATGGGATTCGGTTGGAGTCCAGGTAGAGCTTGTTGGTGTCGTTGGGGATGTCCCTGGGGACCTCGGTGAGGCGGGCGTTGCTGCAGCGGAACGTCTTCAGGCCCTCCTCTTCCGAGGGGTAGCAGCCCTTGGGGAACGCTGCGGCCGAGCGGGGATGGGAGGCCAGGAGGAGGCCGTGCAGGAGCAGCCACGCGGTCACGGAGCACAGCGGGATCTGCGCTGCCGCAGCCATGGTCCCGCGCTGCTGCTGCTGCTGCTGCTGTCACAGGGCCACCGGCCCCGCAGCTCTCAGCCCCGGTGGCTTCAGCTGGACTCGGTGCATCTGAGGTGGAGACAGCAAAGGGACAGCGTCAGAACCGCTCCGGCTGCAAGCACGGCTGTGGGGCAGGGATGGGATGGGACAGGGCCAGGGAGCACGGCCCACGCGTCCCCATGCCATCGGCTCAGGGCTCCTGATCCAGCAGGATCAGGCCTCGAGGGGCCGAGCGAAGACGCCTCCTGCAGCTGGGCTGTAACAACGGGGTCAGCCCGGGCTGAGCTCCGACTCCGCCAAGGTCGCTGCGTTTGATGGCTCCTGCGCTCGCTCGCACGCGGCCGGAGCATCCCGGCACGGATCCGGCTCCGGGCGAGCGCGATGGGAAACCCGTGAGGGCAGAGGCACAGCAGGTGCCCGCGTCCCGGCTCCAGCAGTGCCCATGGCACACGCGGGGTCTTCCCCTTTGGAGGGTGCCGGTGCAGGCTGGGCGCCGCGGTCCCCTGCCCGGTGCCACTGTGGGGTCGGGCTGCCCACACCACCCCGTAACCATGGTCCCCATCCAGCCCTTGATTCCGGAGGGGAAAAACGTCAGCAGGAAAGAAACGAAAACAGAGAAAGGAAATTCACTGGAGCTGAGCGTGCGGCGAGTTCCCAGGGTGGGTCCCAGATAAGGCCCCGGCTTCCCCAGCCATGGGTCCCACCACGGCCCCATCCTGACCGCGCTGGTGGAGCCACCCGGGCAGGGTGCGGATGCTCTCCCTGGTTAAAGACACCGCTGTAAAAGGGCTCCCATCAGCAAAGCTCCGCGCTGCAGGAGGGCTCCCGGAGCACCCAGTCCAGCAAACCGGGTACCAAGGGGCCGAGGTGCTCACCCAAGGGTGGCCCCGGAGCCCCCCCCCGACCACTGCACAGTGTAACACGGCCCAACCACGCCAAAGCACCCCAAGGTCACAGCACTGCAGCCCCCCCCCCAGCTCCTCGAGGTCCCCGAGCAAGGACCGGGGCTCACAGCGGACAAAGGGCACCTGGAGCCAGCCCCATCGGGGAGCCGGTGACCAGGGCAGGGACTGCTCCATCCCGGGAGACCCCGCGGGTGGGATGCGGCTCCCGGGCCCCCGCGCTGGGCTCGGCGAGGGGGGGGGGTCCCCAGCCACCCCGGTGCTCCGGAGCAGGCACCGCAGTGAGGACGGGCACAAAGCAGCCCCCGGGCACGGCGGGAGCCCCAGCCCCTGGGGCAGGACGGGGCTGCCCGTGCTGGTGCGGGACCCGCGGTGCGCTCGGTGCAGCCGGGGATGCCCCGGGGTTCCCCCCGGCTCCGCTCCGCACCGGGGGCGTCGCGGGCGAGGGAAGCCCCGGTGCTTCCCCGGGAAGCTCCGCTCCGCGCTGCCGGGGACCCCCCCCCACCCCGCCCGCCCTCGCTTCCCGCCTGTGCCCGGGGAGGGGGGGTCCCGGTGCGGACTCACCTGGCGAGCGCGGCCCCGCGCCCCGGCCCGGAGCGGCCGCGCCCCGCGACCGGAGCCGGCGGCGGCAGCAGCGGGGCCGGTGGGCGGGATCCTCCGCGCGGGCCTCCCCGCCCCCGGCCCGCCCCGCCGCGGGGGGAACCGCGCAGCTCCGAGCACCCCCGGTCCCGTCCCCGCACCCGAGGGCTCTGCCCCGGGGACCCCGCCCGGAGCAGCGGGGGCGGCACCGGGGGGACCCGGCGAGGAGCTGCGGGGATCCCGAGCGCGGGGACCCCCCCCCGGGGGCTCCCCGCAGCCCTTCGGGGACAACAGGACCCCCCCCCCTCCTCCCGCGGGCACCGGCATCGCTTACTCGGGGAAACCCGACCCACGGAAAGGGGGGGGCATCCCCGGGCTTCCGGGGCCGGGGCTCGGCGCTAACCCGGGCTCGGCCGCCCCGGGACACCGGAGGGGCCGCTCAGCACCATGGAGAGCGGCCGCCGTTACCGGACCCCGCTGACCCGGGGCTGTGTCCTTGTGCTGCCCCGGTCCCCGGTTCTCCTCGAGGGGGGAGAGCCCAGCCCCGGGCAGTGGGTACCGGGTACGA
Source organism: Pezoporus occidentalis (assembly GCF_034315485.1). Taxonomy (NCBI): domain Eukaryota; kingdom Metazoa; phylum Chordata; class Aves; order Psittaciformes; family Psittacidae; genus Pezoporus; species Pezoporus occidentalis. The sequence goes on from NW_026915419.1 coordinate 84,818, forward strand.
GGCGCCCGCCCTGGACCTCGGCTCCCTTCGGAGGACAAAGCCTGATGGAGAGGGGCGGCCGGGCAGGGCGCGGGGACCCCCCGGACCCCAACCCGCTGGGCTGAGCGGGAGCCCCGTGTCCCGGGGCTGGCCCGGGCCATGGCGGTGGCACTCGGGGAGCCGTGGGCAAGGCTCTTGTGCGCCTTGGGGTCGGGCAGTCCCAGTGCCGCCGGGACCTGCCGCATCCAAGGGGACAAGGCGACAGGCTCAGGGCGTGCTTGAGCTTCGAGTCCCGCTTCGGTGCTGGGCTCACCGCAGAGACCCCGGCAGCAGGAGCAGCACCAGGGCTGCGCCCCCGAGGTCCCCCATGCCAGGACACGGCACCCACGAACCCGAAACCCCAACACCTGCAGTGCAGCACGGTCCCACACGCACCCTCCCCTGCTGCAGCCAAGCGAGAGGTGGCTGAATACAGCCGCACCGGGGCTGAATACAGCTGCAAAGGGGCTGAATACAGCTGCAAAGGGGCTGAATACAGCTGCAAAGGGGCTGAATACAGCTGCAAAGGGCTGAATACAGCCGCACCGGGGCTGAATACAGCTGCAAAGGGGCTGAATACAGCTGCAAAGGGGCTGAATACAGCCGCACCGGGGCTAAATACAGCTGCAAAGGGGCTGAATACAGCTGCAAAGGGCTGAATACAGCCGCACCGGGGCTGAATACAGCCGCACCGGGGCTGAATACAGCTGCAAAGGGGCTGAATACAGCTGCAAAGGGCTGAATACAGCCGCACCGGGGCTGAATACAGATGCACCGGGGCTAAATACAGCCGCACCGGGGCTGAATACAGCTGCAAAGTGCTAAATACAGCTGCAAAGGGGCTGAATACAGCTGCAAAGGGCTAAATACAGCTGCACCGGGGGTGAAAGCTGCACCGGGGCTGAATACAGTCAGTATCGACCGGGCAGTGTGACCGGCAGCCCCAGAGAGCCGGAGGTGAGCACGGCTCCCGGCACAGGGGAGGCCGGAGTAAGCAAGGCCTAGGAATTCCTATGGGAGCAGCCCCTGAGCCCACTGAGAGCGGGGAAACGCTGGTCCAGGCTTCTGCCAGACAATGGATGGGGCTGAATCCCCCATTCAGGACCCCCCTCCCCAGCCCCGGTGCCGCTGGGGGGAGCGCAGGGAGCGGGATCCCATCCCCTGTGCCCAGCCGGGCAGCGGGATGCTGCCTGCTGCATCCCGGCAGGAATCCGTATTGATGGGCGTTTAAAAATAGCCGCCGCATTGTGCTTCCCCCTCACGTGCGGAGCCAGCGGGGTGCGGGGAAGCTGCTAAATCAGATGTCACCGCGCAGAGGGAGCTGCTCAGCCAGGCAGGAGAGGGATAAAAATAGAGCTCGCTGCGTGCGTGGTTCTCCTGCAGAGCAGGGCCCGCTCCTGCGGGATTCCCGCTCCCCGCACCGGCATCCCCGCACCGCAGCGGCTGGGATGGGCACACGCAGCGCACCCCGGGGAGCATCCTGAACCCAGACAGGGTTAAACTGGACCCCCCCCCCAAGACCAGGCTTTGCCGGGGGGCTGCGAGCGGCCCTGGTGGGGCTGCCCCTGCCCCGCACACCGGGACCCCGCAGAGCCGCGCAGGGGGGGTGCGGTGGTGCCACAAAGCCCCGCGCTCCCGTCCTGGGCAGACACGAGCGGGGCCCCCGGGCTCCCAGCCCGACCTCGGCGGTGCTCAGGGGAGGGAGCCCCCAGCGGGACCGGAGCCACCCCGCGGTGTGTGTGTGGGCCCTGGCCGCGGTGGGCGCTGGGGCTGGACGGTACCGGGGCTGCCAAGGAGCCTGCCGGGGTCACCCCGGCTCCTACAGCGGCTCCGCTCCGCAGGCTCGGCCCCGGGGGCGGGCTCCGGTGCTCGGGACTACAGCTCCCGGCGTGCCGCGGCGGCGGGGCGGGGAGGGCCGGGCCGGGCGGCGGCGAGGAGCCCGCCGGGAGCGCAGCCGGGGCCGTGGGTGCGCGACGGAGACAGCCCCGGCCCCGCCGAGCCGGGCCGAGCAGCGGTGAGTGCGGGCCGGGAGCGGCGGCGCTTCCCCGGTCACCCCCCCTCCCGCACCCCGGGGTAATGGGGCCGGTGCGGGGCCTCGTCCCCTTCCCCAGGCCCGGCGCTGGGGGGGGGGGGGGGGGGGGGGGGGCGGGGCCCGTCCCAAGGGGAAAACGCTCCATAGAGAAACAAGCGGCTGCTGAGGTGGGGAGGAGGGGGCGCACCGGGACCTGCCCCACACCCCCGGGGTCCGTGTGGGGTGAGCGCGGTGCAGGAGCCCCCGGACGAGACTCTTCCCCCGCCAATCACCCCCGTGTCCGGCAGCCGGAGCCCCGCAGCGCCCGCTCGGTGCTCGCCGCTCCCCCAGGCCCCCTCGGCTTTCCCAGGGCTCCCAGATGTGGAATTCCGAGCCCGACTCCAGGCCCAAGCAGGACACAAAGCGGCGCCGCCTCGGCCCGAGCGCTCCCTCCAAGCCCAGCCGTGTCTGTGGACATCCTCCGTGTACCTGATGCTCTGGTTCAGATGCTGATGCCGCCTTGCAAAGGAGGGGGTTGAGTATTTATCCACTTGGGAGATGGTGCTCGCTGGTGCAGGCTCCTCAGCGGCTCCATGGGATCATAATCGCTTGGGATCAGAATCACTCGGGTTGTGGGAACACTCGGGAAGATCTGAGATAAGCACCTGAGCCCTCCTGCCCTCTGGCTGCCGTCCCAGCTGAAGCTCCTGTGATGGGCTGATGGAGAACGGGGTGCCAGGCGCTGGGGAAGAGCGATGCTGCTGCCAGAGCAGACAGGGACAGGAGCAGATGTGGTCACGCTCCTCCTCGGGGGGCAGGAGCCGTGCTGTGGGGTGCTGGCTGCACTCAGCAGCAGCTGATGGGTGACAAAGTGAGCAGGAAGCTGCCGGTGTCGCTTTGTTCCCCCCTCTTCCTCAGAAGCGAGATGCTGGCACGGCAGACACGGAGCTGGCAGCCCTGGGGTTCATCCCAAGCCCCGGAATGAGTCTTTCCCTACAGATCCATGGACAGGGAGTGGGAAGTCAGGAAGGATGGGGCCGAGGAAGGGCTCGGTTCCTCCATCACGGCGTAACCACAGCTGACTTTTCCCCTCCTTGGACAGACAGGGTCCAACGTCAGCACAGCCCTGACCTTCACACTCTGCCTGGTGAAACATTAAAGCTTCTCTGTCCCCAAAAGCCCCGCAGCACACGTGGGGAAGCAGAGCTGCCTCCCTTTGGCTGCAGGTGAACAACTCCCGGGTGTAAAAGCAGACACCATGGGATGCGGGATGGGGGTAGGGAGCTCAGCTCCCTCAGCCAGGCTTTTGCAATCAGCAAAAGCCGTGTGTGCAATCCAAAGGGAGCAAAGAGCTCGGCCAAGGGCTGCAGATGCCACTCAGGAGGGGAGACCGAGAGATGAAGTGGTTTTAAGGTGGGGAAGGGCTTGCAGAAGCACGTGGAATTATCCTCATGGTAGGACGGAACGCTTGACATCGTTGGGTCTCTCTTGCAAGACCAAATTAACCTCCTGTGTGTTCTAACACTTCACTCATTGTTACAAGCAAGGAAACGGAGGCACCAGGAGGAGAACCGGGCCCTCAGTGGCTGCTCCATCTGCCCCTCGGCCACCCGCTCGGTCCCCAGCCCACGGAGGAAGCTGAAGGGTTCAGCTCTGGATGAAGTTGGATTTGGAAGCCTCCAGCGAGGTCACCAGCCCCTTCCCCATGCTCAGTCCAAGCCTCAGCCAGGCAGTTGCTAGAGCTGAGCCCTTACCAGTATGGAGGAGAATGGCAAACAGCACTGCTGGGGATGCATTGCACAGGGACCTTTGCTCTGTTTGGGATTTGCTGCAACGACAAGACTTCCTGACTCACGTCATGCTTCACTGCAACCCCTAGGTCTCCTCTGAAAGCCCTCTGGAATTGCACCAGGTTAGGGATGGAGCTGCTCCGCCTGCTAGGACTCAAGCCCAGCTCTTAAGTCCAGCTTCCGGAGTAAGCTTCAGGCTTTCCCCTGGAATATCAAGGATACCCTTTGCCCTCGGCTATGGGCATGGGTGATGATTTACAACAAGCACTCCCCAGACCTGCAGCCTCTTTTCTTGTACTACAAACCTCCAGCCATAAGCGCCCTGGTTGACACCTGGGTAGCAGAGGTAGGTGAGCATCTGCTCAGCCCACCTTGGCAGCCTGCAGCACCGAGCAACAGCCACCTCGTGTGGGTGAAAGAGGTTTGGAAGTTCCAGCCAGCATCCCAGGGGCTGTGGAGCCAAGCACTCACCGCATGTCCCAGCCCCAGGCAGGGCCAGGGGAGAGAGCCAGCTCCTGACACACACCAGGCCCAGTGCTCCACAGGGAGCAAGCAGCTGGCTGTGGTGTAATGTCAGAGCTGGCTCAGACTCGCCTCCTGAGACCCAGACTGAGAGCTGGAGAACAGCAACACCATCTCCCAGCTGCGGGAACCAAAGCAGCCCAAGCACAAGGCCAGACATCAGGAAGCAGCCTCACCTTGGGGGCCGGCGAGGGATGGACCGCATTAAACTGCATTTCCCCAGGAGACAAAGATGATTTTACACAAGAACTTCCCTGATCTCAAAGATACTCAGTTTTACAGATGTTCTCATTTGTGCTGCTTCCTGTGATCTCTGCAAACCAGAGCTCTCTTCTCAGAAAGCCTGAAAGCTGACTGATACCTGCTGTGCTATCAGCACAGCAGCCCAAATCCCACCAACACCTGCACTGTCTCCAGGAGGATGACACTGTCCTTCCTCACCTTCCTGGCATTGTGGCTGCCCCATCCCTGGCAGTGTTCAAGGCCAGGTTGGACAGAGCTTGGAGCAAGCTGCTCTAGTGGAAGGGGTCCCTGCCCATGGCAGAGGTTGGAGCTGGATCAGCTTTAAGGTCCCTTCCAACACAGCCCAGTCTGTGATACAGAAAAACATCTGTGTTCCTCCTATGTGGCAGCTCTTTGCAGGTAGGGCAAGGGCCATCTCCTCTGCAGCTCCTGCTCATGAAATACCTTCCCAATGCACTTTTCCTCATTATCTCTAACTTTTTATGATCCTCAAGAAGAATCTTGTTCCTTCCCCACGGGGGAATTAAGTTACTTCCCCAGAGCCCTGCTAACTGAGTTGAACTGATGGGGAGATGTGTTGCTGTGGAGCTGTGGTGCCTTTACTCTGCAAACATGCTCGTTCCAAGTATAAAATGTGCTGAATCCATAAACATGCAACAAGCTCCACGTGCCGAGTGCCTCCATGATTAACACTGCGATGGTGACTTCAGAAGAGCTTCAGGTATTCCTTTGAGTCTCCTCAGGCAATCGCAGGATTGAACCTTCCCATTTTGGTTCCAGGAAAACCTTTCAGCAGATCACGGACAGGCTTCCCACACGGTATTCCCAAAAGCTCCCAGATTTAGCTTCCCCCCAGAAATGGCAGCTCTAAGAATGAAAGCAACGAGGTGCAGAAGTGAACTTGTGATTCTTAGAGCAAACAACAGGTTCGGGGTTTGATGGAGAGCAAGAGGGTGCTCAGCTTAGACGGAGGGTTCCCACCTCTGAGTACTGACCCAGCTCTGCTTTAGTTTCAGGGGTGCCTGTTGGACACAAGAGCCAACATGAACGTGGGGACAGCGCACAGCGAGGTGAATCCCAACACCCGGGTCATGAACAGCCGGGGCATCTGGTTGTCCTACATCCTTGGAATTGGGCTGCTGCACGTCGTGCTCCTGAGCATCCCCTTCTTCAGTGTCCCCGTGGTTTGGACTCTTACCAACATCATTCACAACATGGTAAGGGAATGGTGTGGCTGGCTTGACTTCCTCTGGGGCAGGGAGACATCATCTCTCAGCACCAGCTCTTCTTTTGAGAGCCATCTAGGGAGATTCCTGTTCAAACAATTCCTTTCTGTTTCCAAAGGTGCAGTGTAAGTTACTCAACCTCCACCCCTCAGACTGCAATCTTTGCCTCTAGGTCATAGATTTAAATCCAGCCTAGGTACTGTTGAGACAGCAAAGATGTGAGGCTGCTCAGAGGGGACACTGCAATAACTTGCCTGCAGCGTAAGTCCTTTAGCTGAGAGGCCACAGAAGCTGGCAGGACAGCCTTCACTTTGGTGGATACAACCTGAATTGGCCTTAGCAGAGTTAAGAAAACAAAACGAACACCCAAACTTTGTTCTCCTTAAAGATTAGTCCAGGTTCATCCCTTCTAAGGACCAGGTACCCAGTTGAATGGGTGTCAGTGCTGTGCTGGGGGCACAGAGGCACATTCCAGGGTGCAGGCCAGGAGCTGCTTTAGTGCCTCCACTGCACAAGCCTCTGCATGTCCTGCAGCTGAGGAGCAGCCCTTCAGCCTCAGGCACAGGGGACAAAGACCCTCAGAGATGCAGCAATTGATTTTGTATCCTTTATTTTCAATGATACCTCAGCCTGAGAATATTCCAGAGGTGAAAGTGACCCCGTTACCAGGGATGTTTTTCACATCTAGCAGAGGAGGAACCCACAAAACCACTAACTTGAGCTGCCTGGAGCTCAGCTCGCAAGCTGCCTGCTTTACATCCAGCTCCTTCCCCTTCTCTGGCAGCTTAAACAATGAGGTCATGGGAACAGAAAGGAGTTTAAAGGCCAGCAATGGCTACTCTTCAAAGCCACGTGATGCAGCCAGACACTTGCTGTTTATCTGTGCCCTGGGTTCCACTCCAAGAGGTTCACTCGTAATCAGGGCAGGAACAGATCCTCACTGCCCACAGCCCCACCAGCACTGTTTTTAGACAGCCTTGGGCATTGCTGGTGCACGGCAGAGCCATTCCACACTAATCTCCTGACCCCAGAGACGGGAGCGCTGTAATCTTGCGGCCACTTTCTTGGCTTACGCCCAGGAGCTGAAGCAGAGGCCTCCCGTGTGACAGCCGGCCCTGAGCTAACCCCGGCTGCTTTCCTTCCCCGCTCTCCCCACTCGCTTAGCTGCATTTTCCAGCGGGGAGGATGCATCCCTCTAGTGGCACAGCGCGCTGGTGCAAGCTCCCCCGGCCGTTCACGAAGCTGAGCGTTTCTGGTGGTGTGGAGGTCCCCTGCGTGCTTCACACTGCTTTTGTGTTTGCTGCAGAGCATGTACATCTTTCTCCATACCGTGAAAGGAACTCCTTTTGAGACTCCGGACCAGGGCAAGGCTCGGCTGCTCACGCACTGGGAGCAGATGGACTATGGAGTGCAGTTCACGGCGTCGCGCAAGTTCCTCACCATCATGCCCATCGTCCTGTGAGTACTTCATGTGCTGGCCTGGGAAACAAAACCACAGAGCGCTGTGACTCAGCTCTCCCCCTCTCTGTTCTCCTCCTTTCCAGGTATTTTCTAACCAGCTTTTACACAAAGTACGACCGGATCCACTTCGTCATCAACACCATCTCCCTCATGAGCGTCCTGATCCCCAAGCTGCCGCAGCTCCATGGCGTCCGGATCTTTGGCATCAACAAGTACTGAGCTGCGTGGCTGGGGCGAATGCAAGAGGAGCAGGGGGAGAGGGGGATGTTCCTTCTCTCTAGTTCCATTTCTTCTTCCCCACGCAGACTGGGATGCAATTTCACAGCAGCTGTTTAACTGCAGTATCCCATAGACATACACCGCATGCTGGATCCTCACGCCCAATAAACCTAAACCAGCTCCAGAGTAGAGTTTAGTGGAAGCAGGATGCGTGGCACTGGGTTCCTTACATTCCAGTGTCATAACTAGATGCAGACTTCAAGGTACAACGAGGATGAATTCTGGTGGGATTTTAATCTATCCCAGACACTGAATGAAGAGGGATGAGGGGAAAAGCTTTTAGTGCTGGTACTATTGCTGTGGTAAATGCACTTTAATATATTTCCCTTTCTGAAGCTAAGTGCTTTAAGCAGTATGTGGGGGAAATTCAAAGGGATACAGCCAAGCTTTCCCAATACCTGATTGTTTGGAGGTTTGAGTTCCATTTTGGGGCAGGGCAGTGGGAAGAGAATGGCAAATTCTTGTTTTGCAATCTTTTATGTCACTGAGATAGGAAGCTCTTTAGTAAAGGCAGTAGAGGAAGGAGTGACCTGCAACCTGAGCAACTTCCTCTTTACTGTGGAACTATTTGTGTGCTTCGGGGAAACGCTCAAGAGAACCTACATCAGATTTGTTATTTTCAGCTTGTGCCAGAAGATGATTAACAGCTCCCCAGCCCAAACTGCTGATTTTTAAGGGCACTCTGAGTGCTCAGGCAGTGCAGCACTCAGCCCAAGGGCTGGGTGCAGGGCAGTGATGACTGACAGCAAATGCCACTGAGCAGCCCACACACAGCGACCGCACCAGTGTGGGAGAAGCTGCAGACTGACAGGTACAGGCCAAGCGAGATGGATGGATGATGCCTGCTTGCTGAAATCAGTGACTGCAATTTGGACTGTTTTCTCCTCAGCCCAGCTCTTGGTTGCTCAAGTCCATGTCCATGTTACTGGGATCTGCCAGTTCTCCACTTAGCCATGGACTTGGCTCAATTCCTGACTCGAGGCAAGCGAGTGTTCCAGTTCTGGCTTACCTGGAAATCTGTCACTCAGCTCCACTTGTGAGTCCTCATGTGGTCACTGGTGAGGAGACTGTAGGAGAGTAATACCGACCAGCACCAGCCTGACCTGGCCAACAGAAGGACACAGTGGGTCCCTGGTAATAATTATTTAGTACAGGAACAAAATCAAGCCTTTTTCCCATTAAATTCCCACCTAAAGGATGCAGGTTTGCAGGTTTCGATTCCCTGGCTGAGCGAGCTTTCTCCTGTTCAAAGTCATTGTTTTTAATTCCGGGTTGTGTTGATGGAATGTGTGAACCCTCATGCTTCCCCTGTAAAAGCCTCTCTTTTGTTGTCTCAGTGCTTCTCTCCCACTTTGGACAGTGCTATAATCATTTTAAATATGTCCTTTTTGTTCCTGCATTAGCTTTAGAGGTCAGAGTGGACATTGTTGAGTTGTTTGATGGTCTGAGCGTAGGACATGGGAACTTCAGGTCTGCATCTAAGATCTAGTACTATTCCAGGTAGAATTTTAGGCAAGCGGCTTTACTTCTATCTCAGACTTACTGCTGCAGAGAAGGGAAAAAACATTCATGTACCTCAGAGAGGAAAGCAGAAAGAATCATTACCTAATGTTGGATAAGTGGGAATGTTTGAAGTGAAAAGAAGTTTTCAAGAAGGTGGGAAGAGGAAAGAATCTGGCTGGATACCTGAGTGCTGTTGTCCAGTTTGACACGTGCAATTTACTGGATAGGGAGGTTGAAGCTTTTAACCACCGTGACGCAAGGACTGCTGCTCTAGTTAAGGTACCATATGCCCTAAAGCCAATACTCTTTAAGCTACTAGACAATGACTTGTGGGAAAAAATACTGTTTTCAAAGTAGAGACATTTCTATCAGGCAATTACCTCTGAAATGCCTGAGAGATCAATAGCATCAATGCCCTCAGACGTAGGGGGACTGTCCTCAGCTACAGCTGGGTCTGTAACACAGGCTGCATGTTGTTTTAACAGATCTCAATGTCTGCCCACAGCTCAGGCTGGTAAATCTCCAGAGAAAACAAAACTACTTCTATATTTTGGTAGAAAACAAGGAGAAAACAGCCTTTTTTTTTGCAACAGAAACAGTCCCTGTATCCTTAAAACCACTACTCCTGTACAGATGTGTGCTGATTATTTCTAAGTACATGCACATTACCCCAAGTCAGAGGAGTTTTGGTATTTTTAGCCTAAGTGTGAATTGAAGGCAGGGCTCAGCACTTGATGCAGTTTCCTTGAAAGCCTTGGCATTACAGCAGCGGAGGGTCTGAACTTGTCCCTCGTGCTGTTATCTGGGACATCCGATCCTAAACCAGGGTGGGATTAGAAACTTCTGAAAGACCAGTTTTTAAAGCCTGAAGTTTAAAACTTCTTCTTAGGCAAAGCCTTAATTGCGATAGTGAGTTTTCTGATTTACCTTGTTCACACAAAGGATTAAAATAGCACAGATGTGTTCCATGGCAAATGACATTCTTTACAACAGATGCCATGGAATAACTGAAATTAACTCAGACTCATAGAGTTAATCCAATCAAGGGAACATAGATGAAAACTGGAAAAATAGGCAAAGTGAGAACGGAAGGTTTTATGGTAATAGTGGGGTGTGTTAAGTAAGTATCTACACAAGATTAATAATGCAGTAGTTATACATCTGATAGTCTCTTCCTTAAGATCCCATTTTAAGGGTAGGTATGAGAATTAATCAGGACTAGAAAAGAAACCATAAGCGAATTGTAATTAAAGCCACAGCCACAACTGCTACTTGTTAGGGGTACCTGAAGTGAAAGAGTTTTGGGGGGTGCTGGCTGAGCACCCCCTGTGCCACTTGCATGGCTCTTTCCTGTCGTATCACAGGAGCAAGTGGTGCCCCATTTCAGCTTCTGCTTGGAAACCACCACTGTAGTGGCCTGGAAGAACTGGACACAGTTCTGGGTTTCCTGGAACTGAAACCACTTTTAGTTTCTTTGTGTGTGTTAAGTTCATGTAGAAGCACGTTCAGCACTCAAAGGCTGCTCTTGCACATGCACAAGAGTGGAATCGAAATACTAAAACTCTCAAGGGATAAGTGATTCCTGAGGAAAGGAGATCAGGACAGTGGGGACAGGAGGGGGGATTTCCATACCTGCAGCCACCAGAGCAGTGATCCCAGGGTGAAGCCCACCTTCTGCGTGGAGAACCAGAAGGCGAGCACAAGGACTGTCTGCTCATACACACTGTAGAGCTTTCTTCAAGTACCTGTGTGAAGGAGACAACTGATTGTTACTGGTTTTAAATGGGATTTTGATCACGACAGATTTGCCTCTCAAACTTGTACTGGCTTCCTGCAGAGTGACCAGGGCAAACTTCAGCTGGAGAATTAATGGCAGGCTCCATCCTGTGCTTGAGAAGCAGTTACTGGGTAAGCAGGTACTCCAGATGCTTTTCTTTTTCATTCTCCCATGAATGCCAAAGGAGAAAAGCCTCTGAAAAGCATCACTTGAACCATTCACAGGCACTGGCAGAAGAAGTCTCCCTGCCCCATCCTGTCCTGGGCAAAGCCTCTGTCAAGGCCACGCAGGTATTTACACAGATTGGCAGTTACTGCACAAGGGAAGTCAGAAAACAATTGAGTACTGACAGCCTGATGCTTCTGTCCTGCAATGCCTTTAACACACCCCATGGGATGGCCAACAGCCCAACCCTTACCAAGAAAAGGCCTTTAAAAAACAAAAAAGACAAAAGCAAAGCTGAGATCTGGGGCTACTGAATTCCCAAGAACTTCTTTTTAATCATGGTTTCATTTTTGTTTTAATAGACACCCGGTTCTGACCCTTGCTAAAGGGCCAGCAGCTGCTTACTCCTGTCAACACATTAATGTTTCTTCTTGTGACTGACATTGCTTTATCATTGCCTATAATCTCTTTTCAGCATGCAAGTGTTTGTGTGTCTGTAGCCTCCCTGGAACAGTTGGAGTTGAAGTAGTTGGGGTTTTAAGGGAACATTCTGACACTGTACAAAGTTGTAGGGGTTTTTTCCTCTTTTTGCTGTGGATACATGAGTCTCATGTAGAGAACTTTCTAAAATAAAGTGTGAATATTTTTATTACTCCTTTGTACAGTATTCTAAGAGAAACTAATAAAGTATTCCTCTAAAAACCTGGGTTTGGGTCCTTGCATTGTTACACAGACAGGTTTTGCTTTTAAAGCAGCCGAGCAAATAAACACTTCATAGAATAGTTTGGGTTGGAAAGGACCTTAAGATCATCCAGTTCCAACCCCCCTGCCATGGGCAGGGACACCTCACACTAAACCAGGTCACTCAAGCCTCTGTCCAACCTGGCCTTGAACACTGCCAGGGATGGAGCATTCACAACCTCCCTGGGCAACCCATTCCAGTGCCTCACCACCCTAACAGGAAAGAATTTCCTTCTTATATCCAATCTAAACTTCCCCTGTTTCAGTTTTAACCCGTTACCCCTTGTCCTGTCACTACAGTCTCTAATGAAGAGTCCCTCCCCAGCATCCCTATAGGTCCCCTTCAGATAATGGAAGGCTGCTCTGAGGTCTCCACGCAGCCTTCTCTTCTCCAGGCTGAACAGCCCCAACTTTCTCAGCCTATCTCATGTGATCTCATGCAATCATGAGATGCTCGAATTTGAGATCCTCAGGACAGTGAGAAAAGCGTGCATGCAGCAAGCTCACTGCCCTGGACTTCAAAAGAGCAGACTTTGGCCTCTTCAGGAACCTGCTTCGGAAGGTTCCATGGGATACAGCCCTAGGGGGCAGGGGGGGCCAAGACTCTTGGTTGATATTCAAGGATCACCTGCTGCAAGCTCAGGAGTGTTGCATCCCAACCAGAAGGAAGTGCAGCAGGAGGGCCAGGAGACCTCCTTGGATGGATAAGGAGTGCCTGAGGAAAACTGAATTGAAAAAAGAGGCTTATAATAAGTGGAAGCAAGGACAGGTGGCATAGGAAGAGTACAGGGATGTTGTCCGAGAAGCTAGGGACCAGGTTAGGAAAGCTAAGGCTCAGTTAGAATTAAACATAGGTAGAGGTATTATAGATAACAGGAAGGGATTAGGGACTGGAGTGACAGGACAAGGGGTAACGGGTTAAAACTTAAACAGGGGAAGTTTAGATTGGATATAAGGAGGAAATTCTTTCCTGTGAGGGTGGTGAGGCACTGGAATGGGTTGCCCAGGGAGGTTGTGAATGCTCCATCCCTGGCAGTGTTCAAGGCCAGGTTGGACAGAGCCTTGGGTGCCATGGTTTAGTGTGAGGTGTCCCTGCCCACGGCAGGGGGGTTGGAACTGGATGATCTTAAGGTCCTTTCCAACCCTAACGATTCTACGATTCTATCTTCATACGGGAGGTGCTCCAGTCCCCTGATCATCCTCGTGGCCTCCTCTGGACTTGTTCCAACAGTTCCATGTCCTTTTTATGTTGAGGAAACCAGAACTGTACACAATACTCCAAGTGAGGTCTCAAGAGAGCAGAGGGGCAATTCCATGGCAATTCCAACACATGATGGATTGAGCAACAATAGACACTTCAGCAGGCAACCACACCTGTATGCCACACAAACCCCTCTGCTACCAGCAAGCCCTAATGCATGGCAGCATGTGTGCACATCTAAGTTATAATATCATCTATAAGTCAACATAAAAGTGCCTACAGCAACATCATGTTGTCTCCTTATCAGCACCACACCTGACGAGCTACCCCTCTCCCAGGCTAAACTGAAATCCTCCTAATCTCAGGACATTCTGCTCCTCATTCCAAGAGGCAGAGTATGAATGAAAACCGAAATGATGCTGGAAATCCAGCCCCAGAGGAGTGCCTTATCTGTAGAAGAAGTTACTCACAGCCACTGTAACCAATCAAACAGCTGGAGCCAGGTCAGTGACTAGCTTTTACCGGAAGAATTGCACAAGCAAGGAGTATTTCTGTCTCATTCAGCAGAAGTTTCCGAACCACTGTCGAAAAAGGCAGGGAGAGAGCAGGTCCCAGCCTGCTGCCTGAGAGGCTGCTCCGTTTTGGAAGCTCCGTGCACCGCTCCGCAGGTTGCCCTCCCGTGAAGGAGAAGCCACTCACCCCACAAACAGGCAAGTATATTTTGAAGCGCTTTCGGTCCTGATGAGGGGTAGAGCAAACTGTGAAGTGTTTTGGTTTCTTTTTTATCCCTGGTTGATGTCTCCCAAGGGAATGAGTCCTGTCAGAGCTACCTAAATGATCCCACATTCAGCAGGAGATGATTTTCTATCCCTAGCTCCATCACATCCAATACAAAGTTCTTCATCAACCCTTCTATACACTAACTGAAGCAAAACCTCAAACTCTGGATTAAAATCACTGTTAGGAAACCAACAGTGATTCTTCTTCTGCCTTTGAAACAGCCAGTTCTCTTGGGGTGGGGGGACGGGACACAGGCAGAGCAGCAGGGCCCATCCAAGGAGCTGTGCTGGGGGGATTTCTTTATATTCTGGGGGAGATTTGCCATTGAACAAGGTCTCTTCCTTCCCTACTTACAACACTTCTGGGTTTCATTTATACTTCTCCTACTTACAACACACTGTTCAACTCTCAGCACTTTCAGTTCTCCCAGTAAGACACAAATACAAGCTTTTTGTGCTGCTCTTATTTTGAAGCACTGCTCTTTCCTGCCAAGCAACAAAATGCCCAGGGGAAACAGCAAAAACTGGCAATAAACTACTCAACCTTTTTCCTTTTAAACTTGCATCAGGGCACCAAATTAAACTGATTCAAGCATTTAGGACCATGACAGGTCCTAGGTTAAGGTGCAGTGTCCAGTAATGAAAATGCTAATGGTATGTACTGGCACATGCAACGAAATAGGTTAATTGAAAGAGCAGTAAGAGACTCCAGTGCTGAAGATCAGTGCTTCCAAATGACCTTTCCTCATCGGCAAAGGATATGGTGAGTTGAAATGAGATTCATACTCCTACCTCTCCAAAAGCTTTCCTATAAACCATCCAGTTTAAGCTGTGTCTTGGACTAACACAGGGTTTTTGGGGTGCTTATCCATTTGGAAAAGGTCTTCCTAATTAAACCAACATGTTTTGCTACATCCTTCTCCTTATATTTCAAGTAATTTGGCTTAATGTGTCTTGCCTCTTCCTAAGGCACAAGTCTACGTTGCTGTGGATCAAAAATTCGTCCAGCTGCAACAGGATGTTTAAAAAAGTCACCCAATCCATAGTGAAACAAATGGATCCAGATGGAGACCTGGTCCCAGTTCGCAGCATCTTGGACCATGAACATTTCAGACCCCTGTGGCTAGTGAGAAGAAAAAAACAAACCATATTCCAGCGATCTCCCCGCTACAAACAGACATGGTACAGACTGGAGGACGTACTGCTGCCTGGACAGGATGGTAAAAGCTCAGGTAAAGACCACATTTATCAATCTTAAGCTCACAGTTTCCACAGACAAAACATTTGGGGCTGAACTCCACCATGTCCCATCTTTCTTGTGCACAATTAGTTGTAAGACTGAGTCTGTGTAATCATGCTTACGCAAATGCATGGAATGATTTCAGAGTCTCTCATTCCCAATGGAGGTGAACAAGATTCAAGGCAATTTCTAATCAAAAAGAGTGGCACTGACAGAATTGATGGGAGTCTCATCGTTCCTGCTGACCCCGCAAGAGCGGAGCTGAAAGGAGCTGCCTCCTTGGCCAGCGAGTGGTCCATCAAGCTGCAGAAGAAACACATACCACCAGCAAAACTTGAGGCACTGAAAACAGAAAGGTAAGGCAGGCACAAAGGGTCATCCTCCTCTGCCCCACGCCAGCTCACACAATGGTTTTTCCAACAGCCAAACCCCAAAACCAGGGAGCATGCATCCTCCCTAAGCAGGCAGATTTCCAGAGGCCAGGAAAGAGAGGTGGTGAAGACTCCAAACCAAGCTTTGTAATGCTTACAGATCTCTCTGCCATTCAGAAAGCAGGAACACCTCGAGATGGAGTCAAGGCCTCTCCTCTCATGGTTTGTGCCTGGAAAGGAGCAGTTAGATCATGACACATCATCCATCTGACCTGACAGGCCACCACCCCACTGCCCCTCTGAGAAGAGGAATGCATTGAGGACAGCAAGAATTCCAAGCCTATTTTCTGCCACCTTTTTCCCCCCAGAAGCCACAAACAGAGTGATATTTTCATGTGACACAAGCATACAGTCCCACAGGACTTCTGTCCCAACTAAACCACGACCTTTCTTCTCTTTTAGGAAAATTAATACAAATCACACCTTCCTTCAACAACTACAGAAAACAGGGCAGAATTTGTACGTGGTTCATGAGACCATAGAAACCCTGGAGGAGGCCAGCTATCAGGAAATCTCTGAGGCAGACGGCAACTTCATGGCCCAGTTTTACGTCAAGTTCTGTGCCAATGTTGGGTTTCAGGCTCAGGATTCGGCCCTTCCCCACCCTCTGCACATCCTCAAGCCTGGTAACACATTTGTCTTTCGCTAAGCAGGGCACCAGAGGGAACAAACAAAGCATAACCATACCCAAAGGCTGCACCCTGGCCTTCAGGGCATTCAAGCTGGCCATTTCAGATGCAACATGGGGTAAGTAACTTCCAAAAACTGCCAACTCCTCCATTTGGGAAACACCACAGAAGAGGAAAAATGTTTTCTGAAGCATTATTTAGCCTCACAGGTGCCCTCAGCTGATTTCAGGCATGAAGACAGTGTGAGTGACAGAAACCCCCTGGGGAAAAAGCTGTACATAGTATACAAGTTAAAAGAGCTACCTGGGAAAGAGATGCAGCTTCAAGGGGGTGCTGAGGAATGAGAGAGGGAAGCCCCAGCTCCACATTCCAGGAACTGCAGAGCTCCTGCTGAGACATGACACAGAGCAGTGCTGGTTTTGGTTTCTTTTCCTCCTCGGAAAGTCAGGGAGCAAACAGGGTGGCTGCTCCTTCACTGGGATGGGCAAAGAAAGAAAGGACTGAGCTCCATAAAGCCTGCAAGACTAGAGAGAGCACAGCTGGCTTTCTGCCCCTGTGCTCCCCACACCTGCGTGGATCTGGTGGAGTATAAGCTGTCATATTAATTTCCTTGTGTTTTAACACACTCGCTGCCTGATGAAAAGCACAGGACAGTAAGGAACGAGATTCAGGAATAATGAGTCCTAAATGAACAGGTGCACTAGAGAAGAGCACAACCTGACCTACAACCAGCATGTGGTATCTCAGACCTGGGACACCAACATCTTCAGGCTTAAAATCAACCACCCTGGTAAAATAGACACCCCAGCTTGAAGCCTTGCAGCAATGTCCTTTTTTTCCTGTTGCAGATCTTTGCTACATGCCAAGAAAACAAACACTGAGGCTTGCATCTGATGGTAAGAAATGCATTTTACTCCTTTCCCTCGCACTATTTCTTCCCCCTCTGGGCAAGATTGAGTCTCTCCAAACACAAGCCACCAGAATCAGTGTCTTTGCTGTAGTTTCGAGACACGACAACTCAAAGTTGTACACTGCTTTAAAAGAAAGTATTCACACTTGCCTGTTTTGGAAGTGATTTTTGGGCTCGTTCTGCTTTTCAGATGTCCTGGAAGGAATATTAGGAGCACTGGAGGCAGAAGTGAAAAGGAACTGTCACATTCTCTCCATGTTGTCTTCTCAGCTGTCCATCATCTTACTAAAAGCCATCAAAGCTGTGATGGGAGACGGGAACCTCTTCCAAGAACTGAGCCACAAGGTAAGCAAAGCTCCTCTTACTACCAGGATTTATAGACAGAGACATCCACCTCTTCCCACCTCTCCTGTACCACAACTACCAACCCCAAAAGCCTTCACTCAGTGCATGTCTGGTCTCCATCACCATACAGACAAAGAAGGTGCTCAGGACAGAGTCAACTGCAGAAATGTGTCCTCTGTAGAGCCTAGCAGGTTAACTTGAAGGTATCAAACCATTTAAATGTCCTATCCTGTCTTTAACTGCAGCTATCAATTACAGCCTCACAAATAGCTTAGGGAGGGGAAGATACATACTACATGACTGTTCACAAACTCCTGGACTCACAAGCCTCTTAAACCCTGCTGTTTCCTCCTATCTCCCCTAGATGGAAGCAGTTCTTGATGAAGGTGACAGGGGTGAGCTGAAAACAGAAAGCGCAGCCTTAAAAGACCTGCTGAGCCACTTGCAGCATTCCTCAGCAGACATTCTCCTCAGCATGGCAGCAGCCATCACCTACACCCTTGATGCTTTAGAAGGTAAGGCTTGCTGGCCACTTTAACAGAGAAATCAGCAGCACCAGAATACACCAAAAGCATTCCTCACCCTTCACTTCTCCCCAGCTGGCTCCAGTTGTGGTGGGGTTTTGGCACAACCTGTTTTAATTCTGCAGAGCTCAGTGAGGATCAGCACCTGCTGCTGCTCGAGTCCCTGGAAAACAAGATCGTGTCCCAACAGCTTAAGCTGGTGAGAGACCATACACCTCATTGGGCCCAAATGAAGGGATGGGGGGGTGTTATTTCAAGTAAAGCAACTTTGACATGATGACACAGGCAGCAGTATCCCAATTTAGGGTAACACTGGGAAAAGGGAAGGAATAATTGCTTCAAACTTGGCAGAGATCAGCATACTTTAAGGAAAATCACCCCAAGACATGAAGGCCAAAGATTTCTACCAGCTGTTTTGCTGATAATCAGCATTCAATCGGGCCCAGCTACCACTGCTCAGCTGGAAATGGTGGTCAGAGATCCCTGGCTTCTTTGGCTCCTGATTTAAATAAGAAAACAGCAAAAAAACCACTATTTTGCCCAAGGAGGTTGTGAATGCTCCATCCCCGGCGGTGTTCAAGGCCAGGCTGGACAGAGCCTGGAGTGACCTGGTTTAGTGTGAGGTGTCCCTGCCCATGGCAGGGGGGTTGGAACTGGATGATCTTAAGGTCCTTTCCAACCCGAACTATTCTATGATTCTACAATTTTAATTCCTTGGCCATAACCAATCCCCAAGAAGGCAGGAACTGAATACACAAGCACAATAATCTTTTGGGTTGAAAAGTCCCATATGAGCAGCACTTCGCAAACGACTTCCACAGCTGGGATATTAAAATACTGATTTTGCCTTTTCTTTTGGTCCTTGCTATGAAGGTTGAGAGCATCTTGAAACAGAGAGAATATAGGAAGGGGTTCAGCGCAGACCCCAGCTTGCTCTCCTTCTCCCGAGAGAGGGACCGCCAAGTAACCATTGCAATGATGGAGATGAGCGGGGTGAAGCTCCGTGAGGACGGATCTGCTGCTTGCACAGAAGATGCCTCCTCAGCCACAGAAGCCCTCTATGTGTCTCTGTACATCCTCAATCTTCTGAGTAACCCCTGTTAGGTTACACAGCCCTCCCATGCACGATGATTTAAAGATAATCACTTCACAGTGTATCTGAAAGTCTCTTAGCACAAGCCAGCTTCTTTCCCCAAGTTTCATCCCTGCAGAGGTGAGGCTCTCGCACTGCTTTGAAATGAGTGGCAAAGGAAAAAAGCTGTGGCTGCCCCATCCCTGGCAGTGCTCAAGGCCAGGTTGGACACAGGGGCTTGGAACAAGCTGCTCCAGTGGAAGGGGTCCCTGCCTGTGGCAGGGGTTGGAGCTGGGTGAGCTTTAAGGTCCCTTCCAATCCAAACCACTCAATGACTCTAAAAGCAAACCTAAGGCAAGAAAACTCCTTATGGACGCCAGATCCCAACCCTGCTTTTCCTTTCCTCCCACATGAATGCCGAATGCCAACTGCAACCCCCACTGGCCCAAATGCCCACCCCTTGGCTGAGCTTTACACGACCTTGGCTTTCCTCAGCAGCCCAAAGCACCTCCACCGCTGCTCATGCAGCCCCCCAGCAACCCCAGAGCTCAATGAGCTGCCGAGGGGCAGCTCAGAGGAGGTGAAGGACGCAGGCCCCACCTGCAGCAGCACGCTTCAGAGCCGCTCTCATGGCCGCTTTACAAATAAAGCTCTTTCCTGACCAACACAGCGCTTTCAAAGGGCGCTTTTTACCCTGAGGTAACGCCGCGCTGCTCCCCCCCAGCTCCGAGGTCCCTCAGCGAAGGGCCCCGCCGCTTACCTGGGCGGCCACTGACGGCTCCGGGGGCACCAACAGCACGGGAAGGGGTGGAGGGGGTACCCACGGGGCGACGGGAAGCCGAGCCCCGCTTCGCCGAGCCCCCGCGGAGGGAAGCGCCCGCGGCCATCCCCGCTCCCTCGCACCTCACCTCAGCGAGCCAGGCGGGAACAGCCGAGAGCGTGACGGAAAGTCCCGAGCGGGCGCGAACGGAAGGAGCCGAACGCTCGGCGCTCGGCTGAGCGGGCCTAGCTCTGAGCGCGGGGCGGGGCCTGGCGGCTCCCGGCGTGCCCCGCGCTTGGTGCAGTGTCATGAAGCAGGAGGCCCCGTCCCGCCGCCGAGACAAGGCCAAGGCCCCCCCCGAGGGGCCCCCGCCCGCGCCCCCCGACGTGGAGATGCAGGAGGAGGCGGCGGCGGCCGCAGACACGGGCGGGGAGCGGCAGCCGCAGCGGGAGCTCGATGCCGTCACGTTGGAGGGTGAGCGGGGGGGGAACGGGGTCCCGGTAACGTGGGGCTGGGGGTGGGAAAGGGAGGAGGGTCACGTGGGGAGCCTCGGTGGGGGACCTGTGTGGGGCTGGGAAGGGGGAGAACGGGGGAATGGGGGCGGTGTAGGGAGGCTGCGGGGGGCTTGAGGAGGAGGATGGGGGAGTCCTTGAGGAGGAGGAAGTAATGGGGGGTCTTTGAGGAGGAGGAAGGGTAATGGGGGGGCCTTGAGGAGGAGGGTGGGGGAGTGGGGGAGTCCTTGAGAAGGAGGAAGTAATGGGGGGGTCTTTGAGGAGGAGGAAGGGTAATGGGGGGGTCTTTGAGGAGGAGGAAGGGCAATGGGGGGGTCTTTGAGGAGGAGGAAGGGCAATGGGGGGGTCTTTGAGGAGGAGGAAGGGCAATGGGGGGTCTTTGAGGAGGAGGAAGGGCAATGGGGGAGCCTTTGAGGAGGAGGAAGGGTAATGGGGGGGTCTTTGAGGAAGAGAAAGGGTAATGGGGGGGTCCTTGAGGAGGAGGAAGGGTAATGGGGGGGTCTTTGAGGGGGAGGAAGGGTAATGGGGGGGCCTTGAGGGGGAGGAAGGGTAATGGGGGGGTCTTTGAGGAGGAGGAAGGGTAATGGGGGGGTCCTTGAGGAGGAGGAAGGGTAATGGGGGGGTCCTTGAGGAGGGGGAAGGGTAATGGGGGGGTCTTTGAGGAGGAGGAAGTAATGGGGGGGTCCTTGAGGAGGAGGAAGGGTAATGGGGGGGTCTTTGAGGAGGAGGAAGTAATGGGGGGGTCCTTGAGGAGGAGGAAGGGTAATGCGGGGGTCTTTGAGGAGGAGGAAGGGTAATGGGGGGTCCTTGATGAGGAGGGAGTAATGGGGTGCCTTGAGAAGGAAGGGCAATGGGGGGGTCCTTGAGGAGGAGGGAGTAGTGCGGGGTGAGGAAAAGGGGGTGCTGCAAAGCGTGTCAGTGGCAAAAGGGAGCTGTGAGGGCCTTATGAGGGGAAGGGAAGTGGGGAGCTGTGTTTGAGGGGGGCACCCTTAGGAGCAGGGGGTGGGGGGAGCTGCAGAGGGAGGATGGAGAAGGGGGGGGCACTGGGGAGCGCACAGTCCTGGTGCCCTGAGCAGACGGAGGGACCCTGCGCTGCCTTTGCTCCGGGTGAGGCTGTTCCCGGTGCTCCCTCCCGCAGACATCAAGGAGCACGTGAAGCAGCTGGAAAAGGCTGTGTCGGGCAAGGAGCCGCGCTACGTCCTGCGGGCTCTGCGGGCCCTGCCCTCCACCTCCCGCCGCCTCAACTCCAACGTGCTCCACAAAGCCATCCATGGGTTCTTCACCTCCAACAGCGCCGTGCGGGATTTCCTCCTCGGCTTCCTGGAGGAGGTACGGGCAGAGGGGACACCGTTCCCTGCACTGAGGAACCTCTGCCTGGGGGGGGTGGGAGGGAGGGCACCGGGAGCTCAGGGTGCCAGCAGCTGGGCTGGCTCTTGTCACCGGGCTGCACATGGGCCTTGCTGCAGGCAGAGGTGGCATGGGGGGGTCGGGGGGGGGGGAGCAGGCATCCAGCAATGTCTCTGCCCTCAGTCCATGGACACGGAAGCTGAGCTGCAGTTTCGCCCGCGCACGGGGAAGGCGGCCTCAGCCCCGCTTTTGCCAGAAGTGGAGACTTACCTACAGCTGCTCCTGGTCATCTACCTGATGAACAGCAAGCGGTACCCAGAGGTGAGGTCCCCTGAGCTCTTTGTGTGGTGCTGCTGCACCAGGCAGGGTCTGGAGAACCCCAGGGGACCCGCATCTCTGTGTTGCCCTTTGTTCCAGCTGCGTCTGGAGGCAGCCTTGGGCTCAGCCCCGCAGCCTCGCTGCTCTTCAGAGCATCACTTCCCCCACCTTGAGCTCTGTTCCCCTCCTGCAGGCTCAGAAGGTATCTGACGACCTGATGCAAAAGATCAGCTCCCAGAACCGCCGGGCCCTTGACCTGGTGGTGGCGAAATGTTACTACTACCACTCCCGTATCTATGAGTTCCTGAACAAACTCGACGTGGTCAGGAGGTAGGCTGGGACCTGCGTCCCAAAGAGCCAAGGCTGCTGCTTTCCTCCTCCCTGCCACGTTCCCTCCCTTCCCTGCAGCTTCCTGCACGCCCGGCTCCGGACGGCCACGCTGCGGCACGATGCCGACGGCCAGGCCACCATCCTGAACCTGCTGCTGAGGAACTATCTCCATTACAACCTCTACGACCAGGCCGAGAAGCTCGTCTCCAAGTCCGTGTTTCCTGAGCAGGCCAACAACAACGAGTGGGCTCGGTACCTCTATTACACGGGTGAGACAGAGGGTCCTGCGCTTGGGCTGTGCCCGAGATCCAGGGCTCTGCATCTGCACAGAACCCATTGGAACAGCTGGAGATGGGGTTTCCAGGCAGGATTTGATCCAGTGGATCCAGTTGGATTTGCTTTTCCAAGCCCCTTGTGGCCTGTCTCAACGCAGGGCGCATCAAGGCCATCCAGCTGGAGTACTCGGAGGCGCGGAGGACCATGACAAACGCCCTGCGGAAGGCCCCGCAGCACACGGCCGTCGGCTTCAAGCAGACAGTGAGCAGGGATGGGAAGCTCGAGGGGGGTCGGATCCTCCTGGATCCTCAGGGAAGCTGCGGCTCACGGGGTCTCTTTCTGCTCCAGGTGCACAAGCTGCTCATCGTGGTGGAACTGCTGCTGGGGGAGATCCCGGACAGGCTCCAGTTCAGACAACCCTCCCTCAAGCGCTCGCTCATGCCCTACTTCCTCCTGACTCAGGGTACAACAGGCAGCTCCTTGAGCCGTGTCCCAGGCTCTGGGGGAGCAGGAAGGCCTGGGAAGGGGAGCAGTGGGGACTTCCTCTCCCCTGAAGGGGATTCAGCTGCAGGCTCCTCTTGGGGAGGGGGAGGCGGCAGCTCTCGGGGGCAAGGAGCTGCCCTCCTCGCTTTCCCCATTCTCTTGCCCTGACAAGCACCTTCTCTCCTCCAGCTGTCAGGACTGGGAACCTGGCCAAGTTCAACCAAGTCCTTGATCAGTTTGGGGACAAGTTCCAGGCCGATGGCACCTACACCCTGATCATTCGTCTGAGGCACAACGTCATCAAGACAGGTAGGAGGCTGCAGGGATGGTGCTTGGGGACCCTTGGGCTGCCTGGCCTGGGGGGCTGCACTCCTGTCCCTCCTCGCAGGTGTCCGGATGATCAGCTTGTCCTACTCTCGCATCTCCCTGGCTGACATCGCCCAGAAGCTGCAGCTGGACAGTCCAGAGGATGCAGAGTTCATTGTTGCCAAGGTACCTGCATCAAGTCCTGTCCCTCTGCGTCCTGAGCTGCCCACAGCCCCCGCTTCTGGCAGCGGGCTCCCTCCCTGGGGCAGTCACTGGTTTTAGGTTGAGGCCCCTCCAAAGGGACGCTGGGGACACCCAGGGCACCACAT
The DNA here is from genome assembly GCF_034315485.1 of Pezoporus occidentalis. Lineage (NCBI taxonomy): Eukaryota > Metazoa > Chordata > Aves > Psittaciformes > Psittacidae > Pezoporus > Pezoporus occidentalis. The sequence continues at coordinate 108,346 of NW_026915419.1, forward strand.
CCCCTCTCTGTGCGCCGCGGCCTGAGCTCAGCGCTGCTGTCACAGCAGCCAGCTCCTCCCTTCCCCCTAAAGGTCAGCCCCGGGAGGCAGCGGGTGCCCTGACCTGCGCTCCGGCTTGCAGGCCATCCGGGACGGCGTGATCGAGGCCAGCATTAACCACGAGAAGGGCTACGTCCAGTCCAAGGAGATGATCGACATCTACTCCACGCGGGAGCCCCAGCTGGCTTTTCACCAGCGCATCTCTTTCTGCCTCGACATCCACAACATGTCCGTCAAGGTGCGAGGGGCTGCAGGGCCTGGCTGAGGGGACAGCGGCGGCACTCGAGGAGCTTCTCCTCTTGGAACCGTAGAAGAGTTTGGGTTGGAAGGGACCTTAAAGCTCTCCCAGCTCCAAGCCCTGCCACAGACAGGGACCCCTTCCACTGGAGCAGCTTGCTCCAAGCCCCTGTGTCCAACCTGGCCTTGAACACTGCCAGGGATGGGGCAGCCACAGCTTCTCTGGGCACCCTGTGCCAGCGCCTCAGCACCCTCACAGGGAAGAGCTTCTGCTTTATCTCCATCCTGATCTTCCCCTGGTTCAGTTTGAACCCATCACCCCTTGTCCCCAGTGAAGTTCCTTCTTTGTTTTCCAGGCCATGAGGTTCCCACCCAAATCCTACAACAAAGACTTGGAATCTGCAGAGGTGAGGTCTCTTTGGAAGGGGTTCCTTTACAACCTCCGAGGCTGCAGCACGGACGCAGCTCCTGGCCCCGGCCCCCCACCACCCTTTTCCTTTGGCCTTTGCCTTGCAGGAGCGCCGGGAGCGCGAGCAGCAGGACCTGGAGTTTGCAAAGGAGATGGCAGAGGACGATGATGACGGCTTCCCCTGAGCCTCTGGCCTGCCTCTACTTTTTTAGCTGTCCCTAGGGCAGATGCTGCCTGAGCGGCGCTTCCCCCGCACGGCCCCGGCCCCTTTCTTTTATAGATACCTGCATGTCTGTCCAGTGGGATGGGGACACTGGGGGGGGGAATCCCTGGCCATGCAGCCTCTTCCCACCCCCTGCTTCCCGCAGCGGGATCTCCCTTCCCCAATCACCCAGCATTCTTTTAAGGTCTCCTGTGGTCATGGGGGTTGCACAGAGGAGCCCCTGCCCTTGGGGCCTCCCTGGGCCGCAGAGCTGGGGCGGGTGCGGGGAGCGCGGCACCGCGGGTGCCCCCGGCTCTCACAGCGATGATGGGGTCAAACTTTGTTAAGCTTCAATTATGACTTTTAAAATAAAAGTGGGAAAAACACCATTTGCACAGAGGGCTGAACCCCCCTTCCAACCCCCCAAGTCCTGCTGGGAAGGGCATGCGGTGGGGTTGGGGTTAAGCTGGGTCCTTGTCCCTCACAGGCACCAGTGTTGGGGAGTGATGGGACCTGCAGCTGCGCCAAGTGGGTCACACCACCATGGGTGTTCGTTCTCCAGGGCCATCCATGAGTGTCCCAATGTGTCCATGCCTGGATGTGGGTTAAGCATGGGGCTGCCCAGGGTCCAGCCTGTCCCTGCTCTAAGGTCACCCGTGGGGCAGAGCAGGGAAGGTTGAGAGCTGGATCCAGCACTGGGAACACTAGGGGACACCCTGGAAGCGTTCACTTAGAGATGCTGGGCAGGGGCTGATGGTGCCTGGGTCAGGCCCCACACAGGAAGGGTGACCATGAGGCAGAACCGCAGTGGGGTGGATGCTGGGGACAGTCCCTGGGGCTGGACAGCTCCGGTCCCAGGGGGTTTTGTGCTGCCCTCGTGCCCCAGCACCCACCCACAGGGTTTCGGGTCTGGTCACCACTTCCTTCCTTCCTTCCTTCCCTGGAAAGCTGACGGGGACTTTGGGCTCCACCAAGCACTGATTCACGTCCCCCTCACCCCGATTCCTGAAAGTCTGACCCGCTGTCAGCTCCGCTCCGGGCTCACCCCCATGGGCACAATGCAACAAACCCCCTCCATGGGCACCGGCTCCAGGAGGGCCATGGTTTCCAGTGCCTCTGGGGAGGGCACGTGTAGAGTTGGGGGTGTCCTCCCTATAAACAGGCTCCACTCCCAGGGTCCTTTCACACAGCCTGAAGGCAGGACAGGTAGTGCCAGCTCTAAGAGGGGAAGTCACCATTAGGTTTCAGAGTGAACACCAGCCTCGTGCCAGGCCCTGGGTGATGCTCACAGATTGACTACAGCCACCAATGGGGGGGGTTCCTTTCCCCAGCTGGAGGTGGGAGCAGCTCCCATCCCAGTGGTCCCTGTCCCCCTCCCCATGGCCTGCAGGAGGGCAGTGATGGGACCCAGGCTGGGTGCAGAGCTCAGCGCTGCGCTGGTGTCACCCTGCCCGGATCCCTGCATCCCACACCCTGGCCCGTGCTGGGCAGGAGCCGTTCCAGCTGGCACCGACCCAGCAAATCATCCTGGAAGCACTTGCGGGAAGCAGCATGAGCCAAATCCCCCTGGTCAGCGCCGTGGGGACACAATGGGGTGGGAGCAGCCGGCCCCGTGCCGGGCTGCCCTGGCCAATGCTTCCCCGAAGGCGCTGATCGGGACGTCCCCAGCCGGGGGGGGGTCAGGCCCCTTGTGCTCATGTATGGGGATGCTGAGCACAGCCCAGCCCTGCAGCACCCAACGAGGCAGGATCCAGCCCTGCGGCCCTGGGCGAGTGCCTGGCTGGGATCTCACCTTGACCACCTCCAACTGCTCCCACCACCGGGAAAGCTCACACCGTTGTTGCCCGCCCCGATGCCGCGGTGAGGGGCTCGGGCAGGGGAAGTGCCCACATGGGTTGGGAACGGCGCTGATCCCAGGGGAATGCCGGCTGTGAAAAGCCACCGTCCCCTTGCCCGGTCACCTGGGAGTGACCCTGCAGTGCTGGGCCCTGGGCGGCGAGGCGAGAGCCGGGTTAATGTGTCACCGAGCCGCCGGCCCCGCACCGGGCACCCACCGCGGTGCCAGGGCTCCACCGGGCGCCGGCTGCCGCTGCGCTGAGGGGCACCCGCTGCCCACCGGGAAAGCCCCAGGCCAGGAGGGGTGGGCAGCGGCGAGCACCCGCGCCCGGATTTGCATGTTGGTGATTAAGGCAATGAAGCAACCGGAGCTGTTGCCACATCGGTGTGAATCCCCGCGGCCGCTATAAATGCCCTGATCAATGCCGGGGCAGGAGCTGCATCGGCCGGGCCACCCTCACGCGCAGGAGGAGACACCGAGCTGGGCACCATGTGCGCTGTCACCCGTGAGTACCGCAGCCCCACAGCCCCACTGCTCCCACTGCTCCCTGTGCTCCCACTGCTCCCACTGCTCCCACTCCTCCCACTGCTCCCTGTGCTCCCACTGCTCCCTGTGCTCCCACTGCTCCCTGTGCTCCCACTGCTCCCACTCCTCCCAGCGTTCCCTGTGCTCCCACTGCTCCCAGTGCTCCCACTGCTCCCAGCGCTCCCTGTGCTCCCACTGCTCCCTGTGCTCCCACTGCTCCCAGCGCTCCCAGTGCTCCCAGCACTCCCACTTCTAAAACTGCTCTCACTGCTCCCAGTGCTAAAACTCCTCCCAGTGCTCCCACTGCTAAAACTGCTTCCGCTGCTCCCCGTGTTCCCATTGCTCCCACTGCTAAAACTGCACCCACTGCTCCCACTGCTAAAAACTGCTCCCACTGCTCCCATTGCTCCCACTGCACCCACTGCTCCCAGTGTTCCCACTGCACCCACTGGTCCCATTGCTCCCACTGCTCCCACTGCTTCCACTGAGCCCATTGCACTCACTCCTAAACCTGCTCCCACTGCACCCGCTGCTTCCATTACTCCCATTCCTCCTCCCAGTGCTCCCTGTGCTCCCACTGTTCCAACTGCTCCCACTGCACCCATCATTCCCAATGCACCCGTCGCTCCCACTGCTCCCATCGCTCCCACCGCACCCACTTTTCCCACAGCTCCCAGAGCCCCCACTAACCCCACTCTACCTGTAGCACCCGCCGCACCCACACACCCAAAGCCTGCAGCCGACTGCCCCAGCGCCATGGCACCGGTGCCACACGGGCAGCGCCTGCTCCATCTCCCCCATTCCACGGGGTCCCTTCCCCAGGCTGTGCCGGTGCCTCCATCCCCGGTGGCAGCGGTGGGGCCGTGGCACGGTGGGTGCTGAGCCGCTGCTCCCGCAGGCGTGCTGGCACTGCTGCTGTGGGCGCCGTGGCCGGCGCTGCTCGGGGCGCCGCTGGCCGAGCTCTCGGGGGACCAGAGATTCCTCATCTTCCTCAGCAACAACCTGGAATTCACCCGCAAGATCAAGGGGGACGTGGCCGCGCTGCAGCACGCGGTGGTGAGTCCCGGGTGGCAGCGGTGCCCGTCCCCCTCCCATCCTTATTGACCCCTTGCACCTCGCTGCTGTGGGGCTGTGGCTGTGCACGGGGCTGCTGCTCCCTTGGGGACCGCCCCAGGGCACAAAGCAGAGGGGCAGCCCCATCTCCACCACACTGGGCACCAGGTCTCCCCCATCCCACACCCCAGGGATGGGAGCTGGGGGTGACGGGGTCCTCCAGCCCCCCTGACCACGTTCCCCCCTTTGGCCGCAGTGCGACACCTTCCAGCTGTGCAAGGAGGAAGAACTGCTGCTGCTGCGGCAGGACCTGAGCATGGCGCAGGTGCCCATGGAGCGGTGCCACGGCCGCGGCTTCCAGGCGGTGAGTGCCAGGGCCCACCTGTGCCACGAGCTGGCCGGGCTCAGTACCACCGGTGCTGCGGTGGCCGTGCCGAGCTGACCACGCCATGCACCCCGCAGGAAGCCTGCTTCAGCCAGATCCGAGAGGGGCTCCGCACCTACCAAAGCTCCCTCGATGCTGTCCTGGAGCTGCTGCCCGGGCACGCTGCGCTGGTGGAGAGCGTGCAGCTGGATGCTGCCAACCTGTCCTCCAACATCCAGCATCAGGTGAGGGGAGCTGGGGGGCAGGATGGGCACAGCGAGGACACCGCATCCTGGGCTGCACCCCCAGAGCGTGAGCAGCAGCTCAGGGAGGGGATCCTGGCCCTCTGCTGCTCTCTGGGGTGACCCCCCCCCGCAGTCCTGATCCAGCTCTGGGGCAGAAGCACAAGAGGGACGTGGAGCTGTTGGAGCGAGGCCAGAGGAGGCCATGGGGATGCTGCGAGGGCTGGAGCAGCTCTGCTCTGGAGCCAGGCTGAGAGAGCTGGGCTGGGGCAGCCTGGACAAGAGAAGGCTCCTGAAGGGGAGACCTGAGAACAGCTCCAGTGCCTGAAGGGGCTGCAGGAAAGCTGGAGAGGGGCTTGGGACAAGGGATGTAGGGACAGGACGAGGGGAATGGCTTTAACCTGCCAGAGGGGAGACTGAGATGAGCTCTTAGGCAGAAGCTCTTCCCTGTGAGGGTGCTGAGGCGCTGGCACAGGGTGCCCAGAGAAGCTGTGGCTGCCCCATCCCTGGCAGTGCTCAAGGCCAGGTTGGACACAGGGGCTTGGAGCAAGCTGCTCCAGTGGAAGGGGTCCCTGCCCGTGGCAGGGGTTGGAGCTGGATGAGCTTTAAGGTCCCTTCCAACCCAACCCACTCTGTGCCTTCACGGGGCTCTGCTGCCGCGCTCCCAGGGCCCGGAGCTGATCCTCTGCCTCTGCCCAGTTACAGATGGAAGACCTGGGCCTGGCCACGGTGACGTACCCCACGGAGGCCCGAGGTCCCCTGCCCGCCTTCTCCTCCCATTTCCACCACCAGGTCGGCAGCTTCTTCATCCTGGCCGACTTCCAGCGGTTCCTGGAGGCCACGTACCGGGCGCTGCGGCACCTCGCGCACCTCTGACCCCGGCCCCACACCGCCTCTCCCCATTTATTTATGTCCCAGCCCTGGCGCCCTGCCCGGGAGCTCCCGGCTTTCCCACCTATTTAATATTTATGGCTATTTAAGCTCTCTCCGGACGGGAATGCTGCCCGGCACCGGCCCCACCGCACACGGACCCGTGCGCAGCATCGCCCTTGTTTAATATTTAAACAAAAGTGTATCTCTGCTACGAGTTGCTGGGCTGAGCCCCCAAGGGCTCAGCGCGCTGCATCCCACAGGAAAACCGCCTTCATCCATGGATGAAGCAGCTTTGGAGCAGCATTTCCCTGCCTGGGCTGCAGGGACAGACCTGACCGGTGTCACTTCTCGTTGGCATAGTGACACTGATATTTAGTAGTCATTAGGGAAGAGGGAGGGGAGAAGGGAGGTGCAGTGGGGATGCAGCAGCTTCCCACGAGGAGGTTTTTCCACCGCCCATCCCCATTCCCTGCTAAACTCAGTGTATTTATTGCAGTTTAAGTTATTCTCATCCATTTCCCGGGCTCCCGGTTCCCGGAGCTGTACTGGATGGTTCCCAGCCCATCCCGGTGTGTTTTGTACCGTATTTATTGCTGCCTGAGCCCCACAGACACATCCCTGCTCGGTTTTATACGCAATATAAATGGAAATAAACTATTTTTGCTCCAGAGCCCGGCTCTCTGCCTGTGCTGCCTGCGGTGGGGTGGGGTGGGGGTGATGATGTGCGGCCGGGCGCGGGGATACGGGGACAGAGACACTGGGCACAAGGGGACAGCATCCTTCGGGACCGGTCTGTGGCTGCTGCCATTGCCCGGCCCCGGCGCTTCCAAGGCGGGGTGGACCGGGTCCCCGGGTGGGGGGACCGGATGCGGCTGCCGCGGGGGTGGCGGCTTCCTCTGGCACCAGCACTTGGGCAAGAGCCGGTTCCTAGAAAGCATCGGAGCTGAGCGGCGGCAGCACCGAGCGGGGGCACCGGCACCGGCACCGGCAGCGCCCCGGGAGCCGCCGGCAGCGCGGAGCATCCCTGCGCTGCGCCGGGAGGGTGCAGGAGCGCTCAGGGCTCAGTGCCCTGCGCTTGGTGGCAGCGGGGATGCTGAGGTCCCACTTTTGCTGCTGCCACAAAGGGAATCTGTCCCAGAGCTGCGCAGGGATGTGCCTGGAGCCCTCCTGGAGTTGCCACAACGGGATGGGACTTCCAGAACCGAGAAACGCGAAGAGGATGAAGAGCAAAGCCAAGCCAAGCCAAGGAAACCTGGGCATCCCCCCTGGGCTGTCCCTGTGCTCTCAGCCTTGCACCAACCCCGTTTCCTCCCACCAGTCCCATGCGCACGTCCCATGACCGCTGGCATCCCCGCACCACACTCAGCCTGGCCCCGGTGGGTGCCTGCGGGTGCCTGTTCCTGCCCTCCCTCAGTTTTCCCAGCCCTTGGAAGGGCCAAGCACGGAGCCCCCGTTGCCACCACCCTGCTCTGGTGCACACGCTGGGAGAGCAACCAGTGAGAGCCACGGCTCCTTCCTGCCCCGGCTTATCAGTGCTTACAGGAACCCCCTTCTCCCGCTCCAGCCCCTTCCTGGAAGGTGAAGAGCAGGAGCCAGCGCCAAGCATGGGGCTGCTGCCGGCAAATATTGACAGAGCTGGGAAGGCCGAGGGCCAGGTCCTGCTCTTTGCTCCGAGCTAACGGTAAAGACCAGCCCCAGGCAGAGGTGCCAGCTCCAGGCAGGACTCAACCCAAGTCCGGCCCCGCACAGCTCCTCCACTGCCTGCAGCAGGGTCTGTCCCTGCAGCAAAGCCCGGGAGCAGCCAGGACCTGAGCTCATCTCGGGGTCAGGCAGGTCCTCACTCACCATCCAGCTGCCTGTTCCCTGCAGCATTGACCCAAAGCCCCCGGCACCGCATCAGACCCTCCCTGTGCTGCCTCTTCCCTGACATCACCAAAGCACCCGCTTTGGAGCCCCCAAAACACAGAGCGAACCCTGCTAATGCCAAGGGGGGTTGGAGGGAAGAGCCCAGCCCTGGGGATGGTGCATGGAGCGGGCTCAAGCCAAGGCACCCTGAGGGGAAGGCTGGTGCCCGGCTCCCCAAGCACCACTTCCCCCTTTGGCATGAGTCAAAGAGAGCACACACATGGCAGGAGCAGAGATGAAGCCGTCCCGGCCCTGCCACCCCCTCAGGGTCAGGGATTCGGGACAGTTCGATGTGGATTCACCACCAAAGCAGCTGACCCGTGCTGGGACAGCCCCGCTGAGGAGCCTCTCCCTGCACGGCGCTGGTGAGGCCGCGGTTACTCACCGGGTGCTGGGGACGTGCGGTGAACTCACGCTCACGTGGAGGAACTTCCAAGGGGAACTTGCAGCTTCCAGTGGGCTGGGAAGCAGGGGAGCATCTCTGCTCCACTGAGCCCAGCATCACCCGCAGCCCCCCCACACGCTGCTCTGGGCAATGGCAGAGCAAGTGCCATTGCCATCCCCTGCTCAGTCCAGGTCCTGGTGACTTCCTCTCCATCATCCCCACCACCAAGCTCAGGGGTTTGGGCAATGCCCAGCACCAGCTTTCTGTCCTGGCTCCTCGGCTGTGGGAGCAGGGGCCGGGTGCTCGTGCTCTGTGAGCTGAGAGCAGCGTGCAGATGGGGTTTTAGGTGGCCAAGGCCACTGTCACCCCCCTGCAGAGGTGATGATCTTGGGACACGGTGGCTGCTATAGTGGGAAATCATTATACTGCTATACTGGAGCTAGCAAATTGGGCCTGAGCAGCAAATCTCTTTGGGGACATGGCCCATCCTCCCTGAGATGCATGGCAGCCCCATAGCCGATGTGATCATCCTAAAGCATGAAACCTCCCCCTGAACTCAGCCTTACAGCAAGGACCCGATGCCAGCACACAGGAAAGGTGCCTGCTCCCAGCGCGGTGGATGTGGCCTCAGCTGGGTGCTACTGCTGCAGGGCTGGGACACCTCAAGGCAGGAGCCTCCCTGTCGCTGGTCCCCACAGCAAGGTTACAGGTGGAAATTCAACCCCGGGCTGGCCAGAGCGGGATTGAGCAGAGGGATGAGGGGAAGCAGCAGCACCCGGGGCCAGGGGTGCTTTGCCAGCTGCCAACACACACAAGGGGCCTGTGCACACCAGCAGCTTGTCCTGTCCCCGTCAGTGCTGCAGTCAAACTGCAGCAAATCTCCTCCTCTGTTTTCCCTGAGGACAACAACCCGGGTCTGGCTCCATGGGGAGAGGCCAGAGGGAGGAAAGCCATGGAAAACCCTGGGTGGGAGATGCTCTTTGCATCCAGCGGCACATCCGCAGTACCTACATCCGCCAGGTCCACCACTGGTGGGCACTGTCACCCACACCAGCGTGGACCTGGCTGGAAACCAGGATGAGCTCTGCAGGGCTGGCTCTGCCTAGGGCGTGATGTGGGACATGTCTGGGGTCTCCTGCACCCGGGGACCTTGTCCTCTTCCTTCCCCAAACCTCAGGGATCCAAGCCACCGTATTTGTTGTTCTATGGCACAGAGGCATCTTCCTCGCATCCCCAAAACGAGTGCTGCTCTCCCAGCAGGGCCAACCACACAGCTTTGACCTACCCAGAGGCACCAGCCAGCCTGGAAACCCCAGTGAGTACCACTTGCTCCTGGACCAGATTAATGTCTTTAACAAGCACAAGAGAGCGGTGAAGAGGGTGGAAAATACCCTGGAGCAGCATCCAACCATTTATTTCAACAAGGCCAGGAAAAGGAGAGAACCTGAAGGGGAAAAAGGTTTAAAACCATCCCTGGGCTGAGCAGTGAATTCTGAATGCAGCCCGACAGAGAAATGTGGCTTTGAGGGATGAAGCTGGGCATGGAGACGCCTGCAGATGGCGAGGACACAGACACAGAGCAGCCACCTGACACGATGGGGAGCTGTCAGCCTGTGGAGCAGAGATGTCTGCGGGACACGGAGCAGCTGAGCTGGTGCAGGCTTTCCATGGACAAAACCTGAACCCTCCTGGAGCCTCTGCGAATGGCATCTGCTGGCAAGGAAGATTCCCACCTATCCCCAAGTGAAACATCAGGAAGGAGCCAGCAATCACTCAGCAGCAGGGGAACAAGCAGCGGTGCAGGGCGAGCTGCTCCACGAGCTGGGCTGGGATGAGAAGCCCCAGCTCTTCTCCAGCAGCACATTAAGCAGCAGAGCAGGGAGAGGAGCAGCCACGGAGCTGCTGAGCTCTGGCAGGACAGCACAAGTGATTACAGCAAAGCGGTGCTGACAGCACCATTGATCCTGGTGACAAATGCACCACGGGTTATGTTTTAAACTCCTTGCAGAGGAGCACGGGTGAGACCTGGCTGGGCAGAGCCCAAAGCAGGCAGGATGGCAGCACTGAGGTACTGGGGTGAGGCAAACGATCCACCGTGGAGCTGCAATAAACACAAGAGGGACGTGGAGCTCCTTGAGTGAGTCCAGAGGAGGCCACGGAGATGCTGCGAGGGCTGGAGCAGCTCTGCTCTGGAGCCAGGCTGAGAGCTGGGCTGGGGCAGCCTGGACAAGAGAAGGCTCCTGAAGGGGAGACCTGAGAGCAGCTCCAGTGCCTGAAGGGGCTGCAGGAAAGCTGGAGAGGGGCTTGGGACAAGGGATGTAGGGACAGGCCAAGGGGAATGGCTTTAACCTGCCAGAGGGGAGACTGAGATGAGCTCTTAGGCAGAAGCTCTTCCCTGTGAGGGTGCTGAGGTGCTGGCACAGGGTGCCCAGAGGAGCTGTGGCTGCCCCATCCCTGGCAGTGTTCAAGGCCAGGTTGGACACCGGGGCTTGGAGCAAGCTGCTCTAGTGGAAGGGGTCCCTGCCCGTGGCAGGGGTTGGAGCTGGAGGAGCTTTAAGGTCCCTTCCAACTCAAACCAGGCTGGCATTCTATGATTTCTTACTTTTAACACCACAAACTGATGGCACGAGGCAGGTTTGTGAGCACATCTGAAGGCAGACGCTGGAATCACCCCTTCCGAAGGGGACGGACACGTTTTCCCAGGTCACCTCCACATCGGGATGCTGCAGGTGTCAGATGAGACAAACAAAATCCTCCCAGACCCTGAGTGTTCACCCGGTGTCACTTTGCTTCATAAATCAGAGCTGCCAACTCCCAGCTCGCTGCTAATGAGTTCAGCCCAACCAGCACCACTTCACCCCACGCCAGGCTCGCTGGATAAAGGCACTGAGAAAAAATCCTCCTTGATTTATGAGCAAAGCCATCGTGACCTGGAAGAAATCAGGGTGGAATAAGGCAGGATGAGGTTTTGCATTCCCAGGGGCTGCGGTGTGGGGAAGAGCCCTGCTCCAGCTGGGAGATGAAAACCAACCCAGCAGAGGGCTCGCCAGCATGCTGGAAAACCTGAAGGACCAACTTGCTGCGCCTTGGGAAGCAGTCATTATAGGCATTTTCTATTTTAAAGACCATTTAGGAAAGCAAACATCACCTTCTCTAGGCTCCAGTGTAGCTGCAGCCCCTTGGACTCTCCTCAAATTAACAGAAATGTCCCACTGGTGTCCTGGGATGATCCAACACCATCCAAAATCCCAACTACTGTGGCTGATGAGACCCACGAAGATGCGAGGCCTGAAGCTGGTTTCCCCCCTAAAAGGGTTAACTGCCAGCCCAGCTCCTGTCCCACAGCCTTCCTCCCCTATCTCCTTTCCAGCCTGCGCTGCTTTGAGGCTGGAGCACAGGTCCCAAAGCAGAGTGTGCCATTACTGTGCTCCTTACAACATCCAGAACTGAACCCTGCATGACAGAGCACGGTGGTTGTCCCAGGAACATCCCCCTGCCAAACCCAGCAGCTGCCCCTCTCAGAAAGCCCCTTCCCCCCCCCAGGCTCCATCCAGTAACACCCAGTTCATGCCCCACGACCCTCCCTGAACACTCCCCACCTTCCCTGGGTGGTTTTGCCAACAAGAGCCCCATTTCACAGGGCCGGGACACCCGAATCCTTGCTCTCATCACTGCCACTCGCTGCCTGTGACCTGCCAAACCCCACGGGCTGGCACCAGCTCCGGGGAGCAGAGCCCCTGCTGGTCTCTGCCCTTTCAGTGTCATTCCTCTGCAATGGGAATGAACCCTCCACAGCACTGGAGACACGACAGGAGCACAAAGGGTGACAACAGTGGGATTCGTTTGTGCTTTTCGGGGAGGAAATCGACTTGGACACCGCAGCAGAGAGCGGAGAAGCCACTTCCCTGTGCTAACACAGAACCACGGCACAGGAAGCTCAATTCCTCTTTCCTGGCATTAAAAGAAGTGTTGCTTTCACTAAGTAATATTGTTATGTCTTAAATCTCAGAGCCCACATCCAGAGACTCTCACCACGGGCAGGGCAAAGGCAGAAGCAGGACTTGGAGTGTTGCTCTGCAACCCCCTGGTAGCTCAAGGCACTTCCCCTGCCCTGTTTTGGGGGACAGTGACAGGAAACACTCCCCCACTCCAGGGTAACACAATGGTATGGAATCAACAGAAGCATTGAGAAAGAAACCCCCTCTTTTCCTACTGCTCGGTCTTTTCTAAGTGGATCCCCCCCTCATTAGGTTTTGGGGAAACAGGAGCTTTGCCAAAGCACTCCAAAGCCTCGCTTCTGATCACTGTGCCTGGCAGCCACGCTTCCAACGTTAGTTCCTGAGTGATCCAAGCTCTCTCCTTGTTACTGGCATTTCCCAGGCTGCCCAGTTAGCTCGTTGCACTTCCATGCTCACCCTAGTCCAGGCAGGAAACTGCATTTTAACTCCTGGAGGTTGCAGGCGGTGTGATACGGGTCCTATGATGTGAAGAGGGCTCAAGAACACACCTTTTCCTGGCAAAGGGCAGGCTGAACGGCTGGGCTGGCAAATAACAGTGATTAAGCACAGCGTCTCCTCTCTGCTTGGCTCTGCTTTCCACAAACCTAATCATGTCAGAGGGAAAGAGAATAAAGATCTCCCCAAGCCCAGCTAAACCTATTAGCCTGAGACACAGCGCCGCACCCGGGAGGCACATACACCATAAGCAGGCATCTGTGCTGTCATAACAAAATCCTCTGCGATATTTCTTGAGTGACCTTTTATTCACTTTGGTTACCAGGCAGGCGGGATTGCCTCTGGAAAGCTGCTGGTGGAGGGAGAGGAGCTCTTCAAGGTGATGGGCTCCGCACCGCAGAGCTGCTGGGGCACAGGGTGAGAGGGAAGAGGAGTCTGGTGAGGCTCAGGGGCTCAAGACCTCTGGAAGCACACGATGTGGCATGAACCACGCATGGACATGCCCTGCTGCATGCAAAGCCAGCAGGAAAGGGGAGGAAAGCAACAGCTGAGGCAGCTCCTTGCCTTATCAAATAAAGCAGCGAGTAGTGGGAGGATTGCTGGGGATTTTAGATCTTTCCTGCCTAGATAAAGCCCTTCCTTACCACATCCACTCGCTCCCAGCCTAACTGCTGCTAACCCACCATTGCACACCCGGCTCCTCAAACCACAAGACATCATCAGCCGAGCTTTGCAAAACCCTGGGCTGTTTCCAAGGTGAGGCCAGAACGGGTGTGCAGGAGCCTGGGCTTCTTCCAGGGCAGGCTCAGGCTCCGGGCAGCGGGATAACGCACCCTGGGTACCACCGTGGTGCTGGAGATGCTAGCGGGATAACGGGGCTTGTACTGGGGACCATTGGGAATGGGAGGCGCATCCCAACACACGGACAAGAGCTGCGGGTTAGGCTCATTCCTGCTCATTCCTGCCCCCGGACACGGCGCTGCCCGCTCCCCGACACGCTCCCATCACCGCCGTCAACGGGAGCCAGAGGCTCCGCCCCAACCGGCAGACTGACGGGCAGCTGGACCAATCGTACAACAGGACGCTGCCTCGCAGCCAATCAGCGCGCCCTGAGGGCGGGGCGCCGCTCACTTCCCTGCCACCGCCGGCCTCAATGGGCCCGGGCGCCGCTCACCCCCGGTTGGAGCCGTGCTCCGTCTCCTTCTCGCAGTCGCTGCAGTGCTCGGGGTCGTTCTCCCCCGGAGGCTGCGGAGACCTCGGCGGTGGCCGCCTCGCTGCTGTGTCGTCGTCGCCGCCGTCCGCCGCCTTGCAACGGGGCCTCGGCCTCTGCCGCACCCCCACAACAAAGCGAGGCGCGATTGGGAGATGGGCCGCGGGGCGTGCCGGGACCGGTAGTCCGTGCCAGCATGCGGAGACCGGGCAGCCCCGGGACTACAGCTCCCGTCGGCCTTTGTGGACGTCCCGGGCCAGGGCTCGGTGGCGGGAGGGCTCGCTCACACGGGCGCAGCCGCTGCCCGGCTCTTGTGTCCGCTGTCCCCCGCTGAGGCTGCGGGGTCCTCGCCCTCACTCGCTTCCTGCCTCAGGGAGCAGGCCGAATCCAATGAGGGAGGTGCTAATTGGCTGGCAGACCGTCCCCTTTCCCCACCAGCCAATAGGCGCGCGGGATGCTGCGCCGCGCATGAAGCCCGGCACAGGGTGAGTGCGAGAAGGCCCGGCCCGGGCGCTCCCGCGGCCCTCCCGGTCTGACCCCAACCCCCGGCCCTCGGGGGTGGCCGCGGCCCGGGCCCACCGGGACCGCGCCGGTTCGCAGCCAGGGCCGTGTCCGCGGAGGTCAGGCAGCGCATGGGGCTTGGTTGGGCACCCGCCGAGGGGTGGGTTCATGGCTGTGCCGGGGGTTCCCTTTCCCCACGGGTGTCATCACCGTCATGGCCGGACTTCGCCCACACACGTTTGGGAAGGGCTTCACGATGGCTGAAGAGGCCGGTGTGGGATAGGCGCATCCGGCCGCAGGAAGCACAGCGGAAGGGCTCCGTGGGTGGTACCGCCGCGGTGCGGTGCTTTCTGCGTTGTCTGTTCCCCGCGGGACTAGTTCTGCGTGAGTTCGCAAAGCAGTCAGTGTGGTGTCTCCGGGTCTCCCAGCTGGAGGCCAAGGTGGACCACTGATGGTAGTCAATATGGCCAAGGCTGAGGTGTTGTTTCAGGGAGTCCTGGTATCTCTCCTTTGGGGCGCTTCTCTTGCGGCTGCCGGTGGTGAGTTCACCGTAGGACGGGATCCGAGGGAGGCAGTGATCCCTCATCCTAGAGACGGGCCCTGCCCAGCGCAGCTGCAAGTTCAACAATACGGCCTTGGTACTGGTGACCCCTGCCTGTTCGAGGACAGTGACATTTGACACGTAGCCAGTCCTATGGATGTTCATACCTCCTGTATGAAGACAGGCTGAGGAAGTTGGGGCTGTTCAGCCTGGAGAAGAGAAGCTGCGTGGAGACCTCAGAGCAGCTTCCAGTATCTGAAGGGGGCTATAGGGATGCTGGGGAGGGACTCTTCATTAGGGACTGTAGTGACAGGACAAGGGGTAACGGGTTAAAACTGAAACAGGGGAAGTTTAGGTTGGATATAAGGAGGAAATTCTTTCCTGTGAGGGTGCTGAGGCACTGGAATGAGTTGCCCAGGGAGGTTGTGAATGCTCCATCCCTGGCGGTGTTCAAGGCCAGGTTGGACGGAGCCTTGGGTGCCATGGTTTAGTGTGAGGTGTCCCTGCCCATGGCAGGGGGGTTGGAACTGGATGATCTTAAGGTCCTTTCCAACCCGAACTATTCTCTGGTTCTATGTTTAGAATTGTACGGAGGCAGCGCTGATGAAAGCGTTCAAGGAGTCGCAGGTGATGCGACTCCACCCAGGTACCGGTGCATTATATGGGTGCTCTCTTTAACTGCAGCCTCCTCAAGCCAAGCACCGGCTCTGCGAGTGCGCCAGAGCCGAGGGCAGCAGGAGCAGCGCTGGGGGTGGGATGGGGCCGGAGGACACGTTTCAGCTCTGTCCTCAGCCTTCATGGGCTCCGGATGAGGCTCGGGGCAGCCAACTCGTGCTGGAAAACCGGAGGAGCTGGGACACGGGGGAAGTTGGGGCACCTCGGTGTTTAAAAGCTGCTTTTCCAGCTCTGGGGTACATCCCCCAGGGCCCATTTCTCACAGAGGGATAACTTGCCAGGTTTTCCCTGTGGCTTTCTGCTTTCCCCCCATTTGATTTAGTTGCTGCTGGCCAAATACACACCAAAATAAAGCAGATTTGGGGGAAAAGTGGTGCTGGCTCCTGCCTGTAACATCTGCAGGAGCCCCGGTACCCTTGTGTGCAGTTCAGCCACAGGCTCATTAAAGATTCATCCTTCCTACCACGGATCTGTACAGGCCCTTTGACAGCACAAGTGTTTTCAAGCCCCGTTTGGCCGTGGTTTCTAGGTTATCCCTTCCAAGTGCTCTCTTACCCCTGCAGTAATTGTCATGGCAGAGGGACAGAAACAGCCAAGGTCGTTGGGAGCAAGGCCCAGCTGAGGCTGGAGGCCCGAGCATCGGGGTTACTGCAGCTGAAGCCTTGATGCACAAGAGGTTTCCATGTGGCTCTCGCACAAGTGGAGCCTCCATCCCGAGCGGGCCAAAGGCCTGATTCCCATCCTGCAGCCCTACCCCTTGCAGGCTGGTGCAGAGGGCACGGAGGAGCGTGCTGGGGAGGGCAAGGTTTTAACCCACTGTGGTAAACAGAGGCACGGCCACTCTGTCACACCAAGCCCAGCACAACACCAGGAAGGGCTCTGTACCACCAGGAATGGGGTTGGCATCAGTGGGCTTTCCATCAGCCACTGCTGTTTAGCATGAGTGCCCTCTCTGATTCCCTGTTGCTCCTTTAACCCCATCTGTTCACCTGCCTCTTGGAAGGGGAAGGAGCCCATAGTGCATGAGGCGAATGGTCCCATCCTGACGTCTTTCCAAGGTCTTTTTCTCTCCGTTTCAGAGCACGATGTTCCTGGTCGGCCTCTCGGGGGGCATCGCGTCGGGGAAGAGCACGGTGGTGGCTGTGCTGCAGGAGCTGGGCTGCGCTGTGATTGACGCCGATGTTATCGCCAGGCAGGGTGAGCGCTGCTCGCTGTGCGGCTCCTGACGACCGGGGTTGCTGTGGGGAAGCGCAGACAGCAGAGGGTGCTCTGGGTACGGCAGATGAGGCTTTGCCTCCTCTTCCCAGGCTCTCTGGAGCCGCTGGCTCGGGGAGGATTGGATCGAGGATCTGCATTTAATAAAGTGAAAACCAAGATCATGGCCTAATGAACACTGCGGGGAGATCTTGCCCTCGCTTTTCCGCTCCTGGAGTGCAGTGCTTCCCAGCTGAGAAAGCCGAAGATAAAGGTGGCTCTCTGTAAAGCAGGTTCTAATCTGATGTCCCCCCCTTAAACCCCAGGACACCCAACCCATAACCAGATGTTAGGTGGCATTAGTGACAAGGTTGAAAGGGAATTTCCCTCCGTGCTGGATGTTGCTTGGTAACACTGAGGGACTGGTCCGCAAAATTCCTTGTGCCTCAAAACCAATAAACCAAAGGGGCTCCCAGTATCCCAGGTCAGCAGGAATTTGGGCTGTGGCACAGCACATCCACCTCCTGCTGCTCCCCAAACCCGGTTCAGGAAAGACCCAGACCCGCAGCTGTGGTCCCCCCGCAGAGCTGGAGGTTTCATCCCTCGGGATACCATGGAGAGCAGCGGGAGGAGCGGCCCATTGGGGATGCGGGAGGGCTGGGGGCTGAGCGTGGGGCGGGAGGTGCTGCTTTGAAGTGCCTGTGCTTTTCTGTTTGGGCAAGGGCTTCCCAAGGCTGTGATGCTCTGAACATTTTATTGCACTGTAATTCTCCTCAAGGTGTGGGAGATTTGCTGGAGGTGCTAAAAGCCCTCGGAGACGGTAGGAAAACACCGCAGCTGCTCGGTGTTGGGTTTCTACCAATCGCTTCCTTTTCCTCCAATTCCTTTTTTATCTGTGTTTATTTACTATGTGAACTTCCCCCATCCTCAAACTGCCTCCGTGTGAAATTCCATGGGAGAAAGAAATTGGCCTGAAAGATTTTTATTAGGTTGGGCTGAGGTTCCAACCTGTGGCAGCATTCCAGGCTTTTGGAGAGGAAATGATACACAGTGTGTGATTCTCGGTGCTTAGCCTCAGCTTGAGCTTCATGATGCTTTTATTACTGCATCCTTTGTGTTGGATGGGGTTTTGGTGGCTTTCAGATCCACTCATGTAACGTCAGAGGCCCTGCAAATACCTATTGGGAATCAATCTCTAAGAGGGTTTCTCTGCTCATGGCACTGAAGAATTGGGTGACTGAGGTGAAAGACAGTAAAAAAAGGATAAACCACGTTAGTAGCTGACTGTAGCAGTCGGGCTGTATTCACCCAGTGCTGAAGTTTGCAGCTAAAACAACCCTGCTGCTGGTCCTGGTCCCTTTGGGATCTCCCTGCTCCACTCCTCACCCTGCAGGTGATGGGAATTGCTCAGCCCCATTCCTGCCTGTGCCTTGGGAATCATTCAGCCTCATTCCTGCCTGTGCCTTGGCTGTCAGCAGATCCTCCCAGCCACCCTGTGCCTCCTAACCCCGAGCAGCAGCAGCACAGGGAGGGTTGTGGCTCTGAATTAATGTGGCCAGGATGCTTCGATCTCTCGGGTGTCAGCGCTCAAAGGGACCTTGGGCTGAGAGGGGGTTTTGCAGCCCCTTTCCTGCAGCAGCACCGATGCAGGTGTGTGCTGGGCTGTGGTGCTGAGCCACGCTGCTCTCAGTGCAGTGTGTGCTGCACGCAGATGTGCTGCCCACCACGGAGAATGAGCTGGGTTATTTAATGAACCGAACTCAGCTGAGGCCGATCACTGATGCAAACAGCAACTGTGCTGTAGAACTGGCTCTAACCTCCAGCTGTTTCATGTTCTCAGTGGTGCAGCCCCAGCTCAAGGCCTATCAGCAGATAGTGCATCACTTTGGCACCGAGATCCTCCTGGAGAACGGGGAGATAAATCGTGAGGCTCTGGGAAGCATTATCTTCTCCCAGCCGGAGAAGCGGCAGCTGCTGAACTCCATCACCCACCCGGAGATCCAGAAGGAGATGCTGAAGCAGATCTTGAAGTACTTTGTGTTAGGTAAGAGGCTGTGTCCCAGCACACTGGGACTCCTCCTCGGGCGGGAGCTCTACCTGCTTGCTCTGCCTTTGGTTTTAAAGTGGGGAGAGGGACAGGGAAGGACAAAAGGAACCGACATTGAGTGACGGCCTTTGTGCTCCGCCACCGGTGGCCTTTAGCGTTGGTGTTTGGAGGATTCATTCCTGCCTTTCACTGCTGCCCTTCACCACCTTCTTCTGTGGCTTAAAGTACATCTGTAGGGCCTGAGCAAAAGCATTGTGAGGCCTCTTCTGAGATTACTTGATGTATAATGTCATACCTTCCGAAACGGGCAAGTATTCCTGCCTGCCGCCAGCCTGCCCGGCCTGCCAGGGAAGCTGCGGAGCCCTTTTAGTCTCGATAAGGTGAGAACTGGGCTGACAGCTGTGTCTTCCAAAGTCCTGCTTTTCCCCCTGGTAAATGTAACAAATACAGCTGTCAAACTTGGTCTAATCAAATGCCAGATAACATCACCAGCTGGTTTGGAGGTCTCTGTGTAGACAGAAGGATGTCTTAATAGAGTCAGTCTGGTTTCATAGAGCTTATCAAAGCTGAGCCCTGTGACAGCTGAATAGGCCTGTGCCGGGGCACTGCAGGAGCCATGCTCTGCTGCAGGGTGAGGAGGAGGAGGAGGCACAAAGGAAGCAACAGGCAGGAAAGCCGGGAGCCAGAGATGGAGTCTTGTATCCAGGGCTGCAGGCTCGGGAGGCGGATGCTGTCCTGCCCCTCAGCAAGAGCACCGAGTGTCTTCTGCAGGCTGCTTTGTCCTCATTAGTCAGGTTTTAATGATTTGGGATAGCTGGATGCTGTCTCTAAGGATGGCTCTGCAAGGAAAGCTTGTATCGATCCAACTGGAGGGCAGCAAGAAGTCTCTCTGGGCGGAGATGCTGGTAAAATGGTCGCTTGGTGGATGAGGATGTCTTTGTCAAGGCTGTTATTGCCGTGGCCAGCTCAGCTGGAGGGGTTTGGGTTGTAAAGAGGGGACACCAGTGAAACTGGAGAACTGGAGGTGTCCTCATGGCTGGGGGACACAGAGGGGAGCGAGGTCCTGACTTTGAGCTTTCCCCTGCCCTCACCTCCTCCCCGAGTGCAGTAGGACGTGCCCCACATCCCCAAATACTGCTGTCTGTGGGAGACAGGGAGAGCCTGGGGTGGGCTGCAGGGCCCAGGAGGATGGTGGCTGGTGGGTACGAGCTCTCCTCTGCAGCTGCTGTGTGGTGATGGGGTTTTAAACCAAGCTGGCCCAGTTTTGGGGAGGTTTCAGCCCCCAGGGGCTGTGCCAGTGTCACAGCTGCAAAAAGTCTGCAAGATTTCCTTGCTCCCATTGGAAAACTGGAAGTGTTGAAGTGAAGCCTTCCATAAAGGGAAGCAAATTGAGCTGGGAAACATCAGCTCAAGCGGCTGCAGTCGGGTGAAGCCCTGGACAAGTGAAAGAGAGGAGAGCAGATTCTGCTGTGAGTGTTGCTCCCCTGGAGAGCCCAGCAACAGCGATGTGGCTGCGGCTCCCGCCAGGCAGGAACAGGCACTTTCATTTGAGCTCCTTTCAGCTCCTCATTATATTTGTGCAGCTTCACCTTTGCTCGGAGATCAGCCAGGTTAGGGTTTGTTGGCTCTGCTTTTTCTCCCCCCTCTGGAAACTAGGAATGAAACCACATCCTGAGAGGGAGGAGGGCAGGAAGGCTCTGCTCTCCTCTCGGCTGTCATGTGGAGCTGCTGCTGGAGCAGCTGTGGCTGCAATGTGTGTGCAGCATGGGAGATAGGGGAATCCAAGTAATGCTGTTCCCTTGTTGGGGGGGGGATGTTCCTGCAGGCTACCGCTACGTGATCCTCGACATCCCTCTGCTCTTTGAGACCAACAGACTGACCAAGTTGATGAAATACACGGTCCTGGTTTATTGGTAAGTGCAGCGTGAGCCATGAGGCTGGGATGCTGCCGCCTCTCTGAGAGGCTGGAGGGGACCATCATGGCCCTCCTGCTCTGGTGAGGATTTAGCCACAGCCCCGGCGCAAAGCCTGTGAGCAGCATCAGTCTCTTTCCTGGAGGTACGAGGAGTGAGGGGTGGCACCTCCCTGTATCCTAGTGTGCAAGGGGCCTCTTACTGCGGTTTTCCTGCAGCCTGGCACCGTTGTGACAGGGGAAGTCGCTGTCTTTAGGCCTTCCACAACCTGCACCCTGTTGGCTGGGGCAGGCTTTAGGGTGTTACGGGCCTGGCAGTGCTGCAGGGGTACCTGTGCTGCTCCGAGTGCAGGATGCCCACACAGGGCACATCTCTCTCCCTCCTCCCCCCCCCCCCCCAACTCCTGCTGAGGAAGGCAGGCAGAAGCCTCCTCTTCCTCTCTCAGAGCCCACCTCACCCCGTCCTCCCATGCCGGCAGCAGCCCCGGGGCGCAGCTCTCCCGGCTCATGCGGAGGAATGGGCTGTCCCAGGCGGAGGCAGAAGCTCGCATCCGCTCCCAGCTCCCGCTGGAGGAGAAGCGCAGGCTTGCAACTCACATCATCGACAACTCCGGCGAGCGGGAGAGCACCCGCCGGCAGGTCCTGAGGCTCCACAGCCACCTCGAGGATTCCCTGCATTTCCTCTGGGCGCGGCTGGCAGCGGGCACGGCTGTGGCCGGCCTCGGGGGGCTCGTGTACCTCCTCCTCCGGCATTTCAGCTCGTAATTCACCTGCTCTTGCTGTTGTGCGAGGGGCCTGGATTGCCAGCTTTGAAAAGAGCACTGAAAGGCCACCTCCTTTAATGAGCTTTGCCGGCTGAATGCAGACAGCGGGGTGAGGCGTCTCCCTTCTACAGCACCGTCGCCCCTCTCCTTTCTTCCTGCCCACCAGCTGTGCCTGTGGGATGGGACGGTTCCCCTTGCATGGCTGTGGCCAGTGGAGGGAACACGTCCCTTGTTTTCCCCCTCCTGGGTCTGTGTGGTGGGACTTCAGTGGGTTTAGGCACTTTAATGTCTTCCAGGACAATCTTTGCCAATCTTCTAATACCTAAAAGGGGCCTACAAGGAATCTGGAGAGATTTTTTTACAGGGAAATGTAGGGACAGGCCAAGGGGAATGGCTTGAACCTGCCAGAGGGGAGACTGTGATGAGTTCTTAGGCAGAAGCTCTTCCCTGTGAGGGTGCTGAGGCGCTGGCACAGGGTGCCCAGAGAAGCTGTGGCTGCCCCATCCCTGGCAGTGCTCAAGGCCAGGTTGGACACAGGGGCTTGGAGCAAGCTGCTCCAGTGGAAGGGGTCCCTGCCCGTGGCAGGGGTTGGAGCTGGAGGAGCTTTAAGGTCCCTTCAACCCAAACCAGGCTGGGGTTCTGTGAATCCATTCACTGGGGGGGGGGGGGGGAGGTGGCTTCCCAGGTCTTGTTTCTGCTCTTGGGTGTCCCCAGGTTGATCCCTTCCTGGCTCCCAGCCCCGGCTAGCCTGAATTCAGACATGGAATTCCCCCTTCTTGCACGCTGATTTAATGGAAACGTGCTCAGTCCCCAGGGGCTGGCAGCCAGCACCTCCTTGCACATCCTGCAGGCTGGGTGCTCAGCTCCCCCTCCCTCCTGCCCTCTGTTTCTGCCTTTATCCCTTAGGGGTCACCCTCGGCGTTGGCTGAGGGTCTGATTCATCCTCGGAGCAGGCTGAGCCCTGAGCCCCTGCCTTGTTAGAGCTCATCGAGCGCTGTTAGAGCTCTCCGGCAGCGGCAATGTTCCCGCAGGGAGCTCCAGCCCGGGCTCCTCGCATTTGTTTTAATAAAGCGCTAACCAGCAGCCGGCTCCCTGCAGCTCCACAAGCGGGGGGCTGCGAGCGCTGCTCTTTCCTGGCCCATTCCCACGTTGTTCCTATGCCGGGGCACGCCGCGCTCGGTAAAGTTCAGCACACACGAGCGGGGCTGATGTGCGCGCTGAGTACACAGCTCCTGGGGAGCTTGGGGGAGCCTCAGCCCCTGCCGTGAGCTTCCATGAGGGGGGGATCATGGCTTTGTGTTGGCTCCAGGCACTGCATGGGCTGGGGCTGGCTTCCTGGGGAGCGATTTGGGGGCTGGCTGTGGTTTTCTATGGCGGTGCTTTCCCCTTGGGACAGCCCTGTCCTGCTGCCACCCCCCTGGTCCCATCGCCACTCCCCTGTCCCACTGCCACAACCCTGTCCTGCTGCCACCCCCCTGTCCCACTGCCACAACCCTGTCCTGCTACCACCCCCCTGTCCTGCTGCCACGCCCCTGTCCCACTGCCACAACCCTGTCCTGCTACCACCCCCCTGTCCTGCTGCCACCCCCCTGTCCCGCTGCCACCCCCCTGTCCCACTGCCACAACCCTGTCCTGCTGCCACCCCCCTGTCCCACTGCCACAACCCTGTCCCGCTACCACCCCCCTGTCCCATTGCCACCCCCTTGTCCCACTGCCATAACCCCTGTCCCGCTGCCACCCCCCTGTCCCACTGCCACCCCCCTGTCTCCCTGCCCTGGCACTAGGGAAAGGCCGGCGTTGCAGCCCCTGCCCACCTCCTGCCTGTGCAGGCAGGGATGCAGCAGAGCCAGGCAGCATCCTCACTGTCCCCTGTGCCAGCACAGGGACCTTCCCCAGGCGTCACAGCCCCTTTTTGGGGCCGAGCCCCCTTCCCACCCCATGGCCATGCCCTGAGCCCAGCTCTGCCCCCGGGGCTCCTGTGCCTCACTCGCCTGCGGTGCTCCCTGTGCAGCCCCGACCCTCGGTCCCCCCCTTTGCGGGCAGTGCCGGGGGAGCGCGACCCCTCCGCGCATCCCTGCCCTGCTTTGCGCTCCGTTAATGGCGGTGCCGAGCCGTGAACCGGGGCTGGAGCCGGAGCGCTGCGGGGGAAGCGGCTGCGGGAGCGGGGGGAGCCGAGAGCGGCCCCGTAATCGCGTTTGCGGCTCCGCTGCGGCCCTGCTGACGTGCGCCAGCCGCTAACAGGGTTAGCGGGGCGGGGGGGGCTGGCTTTGGGGTGACCCGGGTTGAGCCCCCCCCTTCCCCATGTGGGCTCAACCCAACCTGGCCCCCCCCCCCCCCAGGGAAGGGCTCCGGAGCTGGGGGTTGGCCGCAGAGTGCAGCCCCCCTCGGGGCCAAGCGGCAGCGCTGGTGACGGATGAGTCTGCTGGGTGGCATCGACAGCGCGATTGATGGCCCTGCTGGGGGCCTGAAGGGCAGCGCAACCCAGCCGGGGTGGTGGGGCGGGACGGACGCATCCTGAGCCCTTGTCCCCAGCACTGGCGCTGGGTGCTGAGACCGCCCCGGCTCATCGCACCTCCCGCCATGGGTCGGCAGCCGGGCCCGTCCCGCAGCCGCGTTTCACTGCTGGCAATGGCGGTGGATCCGTTCTGCTGCTGCTGCTGCTGCTGCTGCTGCTACTGCGGGCTTGTGAGGGACGGACACCCCCATCCCGCTGCACAGCCTTCCCGTACACATCCTGCTGCACCCCATCCTGCTGCACCCCCATCCCGCTGCACCCCATCCCGCTGCACCCCCATTCCGCTGCACCCCCATCCCGCTGCACCCCATCCCGCTGCACCCCATCCCGCTGCACCCCCATTCCGCTGCACCCCATCCCGCTGAACCCCATCCCGCTGCACCCCCATTCCGCTGCACCCCATCCCGCTGCACCCCATCCCGCTGCACCCCCATCCCGCTGTACCCCATCCCGCTGCACCCCCATCCCGCTGCACCCCATCCTGCTGCACCCCATCCCGCTGCACCCCCATCCCGCTGCACCCCATCCTGCTGCATCCCATCCTGCTGCACCCCCATCCCACTGCACCCCCATCCCACTGCAACCCATCCTGCTGCAACCTGTCCCTGGTGTACCCCATCCTGCTGCACCCCCATCCCACTGCACCCCATCCTGCTGCACCCCCATCCCGCTGCACCCCTATCCCACTGCACCCCGTCCCTGGTGTACCCCATCCTGCTGCAACCCATCCCACTGCACCGCTTCCCGGTGTACCCTATCCTGCTGCACCCCCATCCCGCTGCACCCCCATCCCGCTGCACCCCCATCCCGCTGCACCCCTATCCCGCTGCAACCCATCCTTGGTGTGCCCTTTCCCCAGTGCATCCCACTCCTGGAGCACCCCTTACCTGGAGCATCCTGTCCCAGGGCATCCCTGCCAGAGCACTGTCCCTGCAGAGCACCATCCCGGGGTATCCACTGGGAATGGCAAGTGCAGATGTCCTGGAGCTGGCAGGTTCCCCCCTCCAGGGCTATAGGGACATGATGACATCCCCCACCAGGGACTGTCCCCAGGTGTGGGCTTGGTGGGGGCCCCAATACCTACAAGGGAGGAACCCCCAGTGGGGGGAGCCAGGCTGCAGGGCCCGCCTGTGGTGTCACCACATGGCACTGGTGCCACCTGTGTCACTGCGTGGCCCTGGGTGTCATCGCTGTCACCATCCCTGCACGGTCCCTGCGGTGCAGCACAGTGTCCCTGTCACTGCACAGCCCCTGGGGTGTCTCAGTGACACCGTGGCTGCCCAGTCCCACTCTGTCACCCAGTGCTGCGGCACAGCCCCATGGTCTCACAGTGTCACTGTCGCATGCCGTGGGGTGTCACTGTCACTGCGTGGCACCCAGGGGTGTCACTGTCACTGCGAGGCCGCCGGGTGCCACGCGGAGCCACTGCAGCTCCCGTGGGTTGTCACCCAGAGTCACCGTCAGTGCCTGGCGCATGGGATGTCACACGGTGCCCTGCCACTGCATGGCCCACGGGCTGTCACCCCGCGTCACCGTCACTGCTGTCCCGCAGTGTATCATCCAGTGTCGTTGTCACTGCATGGCCCACGGGCTGTCACCCCGCGTCACCGTCACTGCTGTCCCGCAGTGTATCATCCAGTGTCGCTGTCACTGCATGGCCCACGGGCTGTCACCCCGCGTCACCGTCACTGCTGTCCCACAGTGTATCATCCAGTGTCGCTGCCACTGCATGGCCCAAGGGCTGTCACCCACTGTCACCATCACTGCATGGCCTGGGGTGTCGCATGCTGGCACTGTGCAGGACACCCTCCAGTGCCACCCCCTGCACCTCCCGCAGGCTGTCACCCAGTGCCACTGCGCACCCTGGCCATGGGGCACACTGGGGACAGCACCGCAGGTCCCAGCAGCTCCAGTCCCCGCTGCTCTGACCCCATGTTCCCTTGAGCCCATCCCGGATCCGGTGCCCCATCCCTCCCCAGCCAGGCTCTCAGCAGCACCACAGCCCTTAATTGCAGCGCAATGGGGGGGCATGAGTCCCGCTGTGTCCGTAATGAGAGGCATCGGGGTCGGGATGGGGACGGGAACTGGGATGGGGACAGGGGGGACCCGTGCCCTGCACCTGCAGCTGTGCTCCCCCATGGGCAGGGGCAGTGCCCGGTGTTGGGCTGGGGTGCACTGGCACATCCCTGTTCCCAGGGCCAGAGCTGGTCAATGAGCCTGCCGCTGGCCAGCAAGACGTGGGCCCAATGGGTCAACTGGCCGTGCAGCCAGCAAGCTAGCCCACCTCTTAGTCAGCCACCAGCCAGCCAGCCAGGTAGTTGGCCACCAGCTACCCAGTGCCAGCTAGCCAGCCAGCTATCAGCCACCCAGCCAGGCGAGTGAGCAGGTAGCCAGCAAACAGCCACCTTGGTGGCCTTCAAGCCAACCAGCCCGTTGGCCATCCAGCCATGCGGCCAACTGGCCAACCCTCTGTCCAAGTGTGCAACCAACCAGTGAGCCATCCATGTGGATGTATAGGTGCGTGGATGCATGGACATGTGTCCTATGTGGATGTGACATATGTGGATGCATGCGCAGATGGAAGGGTGCATGAACAGATGCATGGCTGGATGCAGGGACACAGGATGGATGAGTGGATGATGGACAAATGGATGCATGCATACATGTGTGGATGAATTCATGGATGGAAAGATGTGTGGATGCAAGGAGGTGCGGGTTGGTGGATGGATGGATGGATGGATGGATGGATGGATGGATGGATGGATGGATGGATGGATGGATGGGTGGATGGATGGATGGATGAAGGGATGAATGGAGGGATGGGTGGAGAGATGGAGGGAGGGAGGGAGGGAGGGAGGGAGGGAGGGAGGGAGGGAGGGAGGGAGGGAGGGAGGGAGGGAGGGAGGGATGAAGGGATGGATGGATGGGTGAATAGATGGATGGATGAATGGGTGGATGGGTGGATGGATGGATGGATGGATGGATGGATGGATGGATGGATGGATGTGCTCCCACAGCCCCTTCTGGGCCCCATCCTGGGCACACAGCATGAGTTTGGGGGCCAGCACCTAAAACCATCAGGGACAGTTTGCGAGCAGCAGCTCTGTTCCCAAGCTCAGCAGCGTGGGCTGACATCGGGGTTGTTGGTTGTTTCCAGCTCCCAGTGCCACAGCAGCAGCACAGCGTCCCTGTGCCCCCCCGAGGGGAAACTGAGGCAGGGCCCAGCACTGCCCCCCGCAAAAGCCCCTTCCCTGACCCAAATCCCCCTTCATGAGCTCCCCAGCGAGCCATGGGGGGATGCATCCCTCCGGCAGCGTCCCCTCGGTGTCACCCACCCCGCTCCCCGCGTGATGCTGCAGAGCAAACAGCGGCAGGCTCGGCCGCGCATTGATTGTGCCGGCGCTGCTGTTTGCTTAACCTTTGCAGAGGAGCGGCGGCGGCTGGCGTCGAGCAGAGCCAACGCCGCAGCCGCTGCCGCAGCCACCGCTGCCACCGCTGTCACCTCCCGCCTTTGTCCTTCCTCCTCAAACAGGGCCCTTCGGAGGTTTGTGATCCGTTTTCCATCCCCAGGGGGATGCAGCTGGCCTGGGGGACTGCGCTGCGTCACCTCCTCATGCAGCGGTTGGGAACAGGGGCAGGGAGCACCTTGGGGTACCCGGCCAGGGCCAGCTGCGGCGTTGGTCCCACCCCACGGCAGTGGTGAAGCCGTCCTGGCTCGGCTGTAGGGACATGGCCTGTGGACGTGGTACCCATGCCATGGGGACGTGGTGGCCCAGGGTGATGAGGTGGCCTGGGGTAGTGGCCATGCCATGGGAGCACAATGGCCTGTGGCAAATGACTTGGGCTGGGACCCAGTGGCCAGGACCAGGGATGTCCCCTGAATCCTTCAGTGCCCTGATGCAGCCGGGGTGTGCCTGGGACCCCCATGGCCACCCCATCCCCACGCAAAGCCCCTGCCCACCGGGGGCACTGTGCGGCCGTGACTCAGGTCTGGTGGCTTCAACCGGGTGTGATTTTAGGTGCTTGTTAAAACAGAAGGAGAATGAATGGGGTGATGGGGGGGGGGGAGAGGGGCAGAATGGAGGAAAGAGCCAGGGAAGGAACCAGTGCCATGATGGTGACAGCTTGAGGGGGGACACGGGGCTGGCAGCATCCCCCCCCCCCCCCCCCAGCCTCGTTAGGCCCCAGGAATAAATCACCTCCTTAAAGCTGACTAATTGATTCTTGCTCATCAAAGTAAAGCCTCTGTGGGAGCTGGGGACGATCGATGGGCTGCCGAGTGTCCCCTCGGTCCCCTCCTCTTTTGGGCTGGGGGGGCTGTGTCCCCCCCCCCCCGTGTGTCCTTTGGGGCTTGGGGAACGCACCCCCAGGGTGGGTTCTTGGGGGGGGACACACACGACAACGATGACCCCATGGCCCCATCGGGGTTGGTGCCACCTCGGCGCTGTCACCTGTGGCGGGTGGCACCGGGAGCAGCCCCGGGGCCGCGCAGGGCTGTGTGTGTTGTGCCCCCCCCCCTCCCGCCCGCCCTGTCCCCATCGCCTGTGTCCCCCCCCCGGCCTCGCGTCCTTCGCTCACCCCCGGCGCTGGCAGCGGCTGTCACTTCCCATCGCGTCCCGCTGTCCCCGCCGAGGCTGACGGCGGTGGCGGGCGATGGAGCGGGTGCAGCCGCGTGTCCCCGTGCCACGAAGCCCCCCGGTGCTCAGCGCCCCGCGGGGACGGCTCCGTTGTCACCGCGGCCTCCGCCATGCCGAGCACCGCGGGGGGGGGGGGGTGCGCGGCCGCTGTCACAGGGAGGGGAAACTGAGGCACGGGGGGGGCTCTGGGGACCGACCCCCGTGGGGACACCGGTGGCGGGTCCCGGGGGGTGTCCCCGTGGCCACCGGGTGGAGGATTTGGGGGGGGGGGTCCCATGGAGAAACGGGGGAGGGTTTGGGGGGGGTGTGTTTGATGGGGGGGGGCGTGTCCGGTGGGCGGGGCGTGTCGGGAGTGGGCGTGGCCTGTGCGGGCGCGGGGCGCACCGGAGCCAGCGGAGCGCAGCGGAGCGGAGCCGCCGCCGCCGCCGCCGATCCCCCCCCGCCGCCGCCGCCGCCCTGCTCCCCCCCACCGGCACCATTCCCCCCCCCGGGCGGCAGCGCGCCCCGGCCGGGCGGCGGCTCAGCCTGGGCCGGAAAACTTTGCTGGCGGCCGCGGCGGGGGTGGTGATGGTGCTGGTGCTGGTGGTGCTCATCCCGGTGCTGGTGAGCTCCGCCGGGACCGACGGCCGCTACGAGATGCTGGGGACGTGCCGCATGGTCTGCGAGCCCTACGGCCCCGCCGCTCCCCCCCCGCAACCGGCGGAACGAGGCCCCCTCCCGCCGCCCTCCACCCTGGTGCAAGGTCCTCAAGGAAAACCGGGGCGACCGGGGAAACCGGGACCACCGGGACCGCCGGGAGAACCGGGACCGCCGGGACCGGCGGGGGCACGGGGCGAAGCGGGGCGGCCGGGACCGCCGGGATTGCCGGGACCGGGGGCTACGGGCGCGGTGAGCGCCGCCACCTACAGCACGGTGCCGCGCGTCGCCTTCTACGCCGGCCTCAAGAACCCCCACGAGGGCTACGAGGTGCTCAAGTTCGACGACGTGGTCACCAACCTGGGCAACAGCTACGACGCCGCCTCGGGCAAGTTCACCTGCGCCATCCCCGGCACCTACTTCTTCACCTACCACGTCCTGATGCGCGGCGGCGACGGCACCAGCATGTGGGCCGACCTCTGCAAGAACGGCCAGGTAAGGGCTGGGCATCCCGGCTGCCAGCCCCACCGCGGGGACGGGGATGAGCTGCTGCCCCCCCCCCAAACACCGGGGATGGGCTCTGGGTGGCTTCCCTGGGGTGCTCCGTGCTTTTCCTATCCGAGGGATGCATCCAGAGGATGCCACATCCTTCTCCCGGTAGCAATGGTGGGCTCTGGGTGCACCCTTAGGGTGCTCTGTCCTTCTCGTGGCCCCAGGGATGGATCGCTGGGGTGCTCCATCCTTCTCCCAGTGGCAATGATGGGCTCTGGGTGATTCTCTGGGGTGCTCCGTGCTTTTCCTATCCAAGGGATGCATCCAGGGGATGCCACATCCTTCTCCCGGTAGCAATGGTGGGCTCTGGGTGCACCCTTAGGGTGCTCTGTCCTTCTAGTGGCCCCAGGGATGCATCGCTGGGGTGCTCCATCCTTCTCCCAGTGGCAATGATGGGCTCTGGGTGATTCCATGGGGTGCTCCGTGCTTTTCCTATCCTAGGGATTCATCCCGAGGATGCCACATCCTTCTCCCGGTAGCAATGGTGGGCTCTGGGTGCACCCTTAGGGTGCTCTGTCCTTCTCGTGGCCCCAGGCATGCATCACTGGGCTACTCCATCCTTCTCCCAGAGGTGATGATAGGCTCTGGGTGATTCCATGGGGTGCTCCGTGCTTTTCCTATCCTAGGGATGCATCCAGAGGATGCCACATCCTTCTCCTGGTAGCAATGGTGGGCTCTGGGGGCACGCCTGGGGTGCTCTGTCCTTCTCCTGGCCCCAGGCATGCATCACTGGGCTACTCCATCCTTCTCCCAGAGGTGATGGTGGGCTCTGGGTGCACCTCCAGGGTGCCCCATCCTTTTCCCATCCCCAGAGATGTACCCCCAGGATGTTCTGTCCCTCTCCCGGTGGCAGTGATGAGCTCTGGGTGCTTCCCCAGGGTGCCACATCCTTCTCCTGGCCACCGAGATGCACCCCTGGGGTGCCCTGTCCTTCTCCTAGTGACATGATGGGCTCTGGGTGCATTCCCGCTGGGCCACATCCTTCTCCCAGCCCTGGGCAAGCTCCCCCAGGATGCTCCATCCTTCTCCCGGTAGTGAAGCTGGGCTCTGGGTGCATCCCCAGGGTGCCTCATCCCTGGAGATGCTCTCCTGAGTGCTCCATATCCGCGCTGCCCTGATGTGTCCCTAAGGGTCCCCTCGGTCCCATCCTTGGCTGTGCCTCTGGGGTGTCCCCGCAGTGTTCTGCCCCCCCTGGCCCCTCTGCACTGCCCGGGGTGGGGGGGACGGGACGAGGGGGACGGGATAGGGCTCCTCCACAGAGGTCAGTGCTTGTGGTGGCCTGGAGGGGGGCAGCGCCTGCCCTGCTTTTGGGGTGCTGCACCCCCAGCCCGGAGCCAGCTCTGCTGTGCCAGGAGAGATGTCCCCATCCCTGCCCGGGCTGTGCCGAGATATTACAGGGGACAACTTGGGGGGGGGGGCATCTCGAGGCTGGCTTCGTTGTTGCCCCCCCTGCTCCAGCATTCCCCCCAGCCCAATCCATCGGGAAAACCCTCCCTATGCCCAGACACAGCCTCTCCATCCCCGCGGCATCCGGGTGATGCCCAAACCGCTGCCCCTTCCCCACCCCGTGTGCCCCCCCCCCCCC
The DNA here is from genome assembly GCF_034315485.1 of Pezoporus occidentalis. Lineage (NCBI taxonomy): Eukaryota > Metazoa > Chordata > Aves > Psittaciformes > Psittacidae > Pezoporus > Pezoporus occidentalis. The sequence continues at coordinate 139,640 of NW_026915419.1, forward strand.
CCCCCCCAGTCACAACCCGGGGCACAAGACGTGGCCCTGACCCCCGAAACCTCACCGGAGCCCCATCCCCTTGGGTGTCACCGGTGGGATCCATCCCACCCTGCCCTGCCGGAACCAAGCCCCGCGGTGCATCCCTGTCCTGAGGACGTACAGCGCGGAATGAACCCAAACACTGAGTTTTCAACCCAAACAGCAGCCGGGGGGGGGGGGGATGTGGGGGGGGGTGTGGGGAGCGGGAGCCCTGCACGGCCCCCCCCGGAGCGGGAGCAGGAGCAGGAGCCCCGCGGCGCTTCCCCACATCCAAACACTTGGCATCTCCTTCCCTTTGGTTCATTTCTTTTGTCTCCCCCAAATTCCGGGGGTTCTCAGTGACACCTGGGTCTTTCCCCCAAGCTCCGGACCCCTTTTTCCTCCCCTGGAATAGTGTTGCCCCCCCCCAACCCTTCCCAACCTCCTCCCCTCCCTCGGCGCGCTCCAGCCCGTGTGGGGTCGATGGGAGCGGATGGATGCGGAGCCCCCGGCCGGGGGATGCAGCTCAATTAACGGGTTGTTAATTACTGAGGAGCTGTCAGGGCTCCGCTGGTGCTGAAGCAGCCGCTCGGGAGCGCTTCGGCTCGGATTGAGACGGGTACCCCCCAAACGCCCCCACTCATTACACCCTGGGGGGTCGTTGCTAAACCGCCCCATCCCTGGCAAGGCTGGGAGGTCCCAGGGGGGTTCCCAATGGATTAGGGTCAATCCCGGTATTCTCCAAGGCAATTAGAGCTTGCCCCCCCCCCCCCCCGCCCCACTCTGAGCCCTCTCTCTCCTCTGGGCGCTGCCGGTTTGGGGCACAGCCCATCACCGCCGTGTCGGGGCTGGAGCTAATGAGAGCCTGGGGAGCCCGTGCTCAGGGAGCTGCTGCGGGTGCTTCATTAGCGGCAATGGCTCCGGTTTGCCTTACCCGGGGGTGAAGCCAGAGGGGCAGCGGGATGGGAGGTGCTGGGTTGGAACCGGGTGGGTTTGGGGTCCCCAGGGGACCCTGTCTGGAGGGCACCCACTGCCTTGGTCGGGGGTGGGCTGAAGGGGGCACCCATCACCACACTTGTGGGTTCTGGAGGGGGTCCACTGACACACACTGGGCATCCTGGGCCATGGTGGCCGTGGCACATGGTGTCCCCCAGGCATCGAGTGGCTCAGCCTCTACACAGGAGCACCCCGTACCCCAATAGCCCAGGGCCCTCGGGTGCAGCAGTGACACTGGGGACCATCCCACAGTGTCCCCAGGGGATGGTGACACCCCCAGTGCTGTCACTGGGGTCGGTGACAGAGGCTATGGCAGAGCCAGCTCCGGGGGCCATGTGTCCCCCCGCCATGGTTTCCACCTGTAGCTGTGGCAAGGGGAAACTGAGGCACGGGGCAGGATGAGGGGCATGAGGCCATGGGCTCGGCCTGGCCGTGGTGAGTGCCAGGGCACACAGTGCAGAGGGAAGAGGGATGGATGGCAGCGAGTGGCTCTGGCTGCAGGGGGGGACGATGGCAGCAGAGCCGGGCGCCAAGGCTCTTCCTCGCTTTCCTTCCCTCTGTGCTTCTTCCTCTGCTCCTCTTCCTCACACAACCCCTGGTTGAGAGTGGGGCACTGTGACCCACGGTGAGCCTTGGTGACAGGGACCCCGGTGCTGCTGGGGTAAACCCAGGGTGATGGTGATGGCACGAAGGATACGGCTGCATGAGAGCAAGCCCTATGGGCTGTCAGTAGGCTCCAGAGTTAACAGTGCTTGCCCCACACCATCGCAGTGAGCACGGGAAGGGGCGGCTGCATTCCCAGGGGACGCTGCCCTAGGGGCAACAGGCAGGGCTCCCTGGGGACACCCTTCCTTCCTCCCACCCCACATCTGGGACCCCGCAGCCTCTCGCCGGTGCCTCCCCGCCTGGCGCGATCCAATTAAAAGCCCATTCCGTTTGGCTGTAATTAGGAGCATCACGTCTGCCTTTCGCTTGGGGTTTTACCTGCCAGCTTGTCACTGTCACCCAGCGCCACACCACGGCCCCGCAAGGCGCCGCCGTGGATTTGATTACCCAAATGATGCTGCAGCAGCAGCAGGCTCCAGCCACAGAGCTTCCAGGCACCTCCAGCTCTGCGAGCACCTCCTGGCCTTGGCCTCCTGCATCCTGCTCCGCAGCGGGGTGGGAGCTGGCTGAGCTCAAGGCTTGGTTTGGGGTGGGGGTTTGAGCTCAGTCCTCACCACATGTTCACGATCCCCATGAAGCCTGTGGGGATGCGCTGGGTTCATTAAGTTGGTTTGGGGCTGGGGTCCCGTGTCCAGGACGTGGTCCCACATCTGGATGTGGAGCTATGTCTGAGCCGTCCAGACCTGGGGTCAGGTCCACGTCAGAGCTGTGGTGCCCCATCTCGACCTGGGTTCTGTGTGTGAGCTGTGGTCCTGTGTCCATACCCGGAGCCATGGTCCCATGTCCGAGCCGTGGTCCTGCACTCAAACCTGGAGTCAGGGTCCGTTGCCATCATGCATCCGAACCCAGAGATGGGCTCCCATGTCCGAGCCGTGGTCCCGCACCTATAGTCCTATGTCCGTGCCATTGTCCCCCATCCAAACCCACACCTGCCAGCTCAAGCTGAGGCTCTGGGCGATGCTCGGAGCAGCCACCTCCACCCGTGGGTGGGCACCCAGGGCTCCCCCCCACCGCACCGGCGCTCGCAGGCCCTCTCCCTGGCTGTGCCTGAGCTGGGATCTGGGTATCCCATGGGATGCACGGCCCCGAGCCGGGTAACGCGGTGTCCCCTGTGCAGGTCCGGGCCAGCGCCATCGCCCAGGACGCCGACCAGAACTACGACTACGCCAGCAACAGCGTCATCCTGCACCTGGACGCGGGCGATGAGGTCTTCATCAAGCTGGACGGGGGCAAAGCCCACGGCGGCAACAACAACAAGTACAGCACCTTCTCCGGCTTCATCATCTACTCGGACTGAGCCTGGACCCACGGCATCGCCCCCCCGGGCATCCCCCAGTGACAGTCTTGCCCCATGGCATCCCTTTGCTGTGGTCTGGCCCAACAGAATTCCCCCCAACCCATGGTGTGTTCCCCATGGTAACCTCCGCTGCCCCACAGCATCGCCCTGCTGCTGTCCAGCCCCATGGTTTCTCCCCACTGCTGTCCAGCCCTATAGCCTCTCCCGCCTACTGACCAGCCCCACAGCTTCCCTCTGCCATGGTTCAGCCCCACAGCATCCCCCCACAGTGGTCCAAGCCATCTGTGCTGCCCCACAACCCCTCTTTCCCGTTAGCTGACCCCATGGCTGCTAATTCAGGGCTGGGGGGGGGGGGGGGGGGGGCATAGGGGTTTGGGGGCCAGCAAGAAGCTGGGGACCCCTCGTGCTGCCCCACTGCACCCCCATTCCCTGGCCCCATGGCTCCCCACGCGGGGCGATGTCGGGGCTGGGGGGTCCTGCTGTATACATGTACAGGACATGGAGATGTCTATGAGGGTGCCCCCCTGTCCCCAGCCCTGTGCACTGGGGCGCGGTGGGGGGGCTCCATGGTAAAGCTGAGCTGTGACCTCCCCCCGTCTGCTGTCTGTGTCCCCATGGGGGGCAGAGCCAATGGCCCCCTTCCTTGTGCCCCCCCCTCCCCATAACCAACCCCGCTCCGGGGGGGGGGTTCGCTCCTCAGCACCAAAGAACCGGGAGGGAGGCTCCCTGGTGCCAGGGCTGTGAGCTGGGGAGGGCACCATTGAGGCCTGGGCTGGCTGCAGCCACCGCCCCAGCTGGCACCGGGGGCAGAGCCCAGGCCCCTCAGCCCCCCGCGGGTCCCCCTCTGCTCTCTGCCCGCTGGCACCGCCGGCTCTGCCGCCTCCGGCACGGAGCAAAACGGAGGGGGGGGCAAAGATGGCTGCCGGCCAGGGCACGGCGGGACTACAACTCCCATGGGGCACCTCGCGCGGCGCGTGACCCCCCGGAGCCAATGGGGAGGGGAGGCGTGGCAAGGCGACCAATCAGGAGAGAGGGCGGTTGTTGAGCTTCCGTTTGAATACGGAGCGGTGGCCGCTGTGGAGAGCGGAGGTGGGCGGCGGGGAGGGAGGGCAAAGGGGTCTGAGGGGAGCGAGTGGGGCTCAGGGGGCGATGTGCGGCGTGTGTAGGAGTTGTGGGGCGTGTGTAGTGGTTGTGGGGTGATGTGGGTCTGGAGGGGAGGCGCTGTGATGGGTCCGAGGAGTCTGGAAGGGCTGTGGGACAGGGGCCTGGAGGGGGGGAGTGGTGGTGGGGGCCCGGAGGTGAGGGGGTCGGTGCCGGGGTGGAGGGGATGTGGGGCTGTTGGGGGGAAGGGGGTTATAGGGGTGGCTTTGGGATTATAGAGGTGGCTTTGGGTTTATAGCGGTGGCTTTGGGGTTATAGGGGTGGCTCTGGGTTTATAGGGGTGTCTTTGGGGTTATAGGGGTGGCTCTGAGGTTATAGCGGTGGGTCTGGGGTTGTCCCGGTGGCTCCGGGGTTATAGCGGTGGCTCTGGGGTTATAGCGGTGGCTCCGGGGTTATAAGGCTGGCTCCGGGGTTATAGCGGTGGCTCCGGGGTTATAGCGGTGGCTCCGGGGTTATAGCGGTGGCTCCGGGGTTATAGCGGTGGCTCCGGGGTTATAGCGGTGGCTCCGGGGTTATACGGGTGGCTCCGGGGTTATAGCGGTGGCTCCGGGGTTATAGCGGTGGCTCCGGGGTTATAGCGGTGGCTCCGGGGTTATAGCGGTGGCTCCGGGGTTATAACGGTGGCTCCGGGGTTATAGCGGTGGCTCCGGGGTTATAGCGGTGGCTCCGGGGTTATAGCGGTGGCTCCGGGGTTATAGCGGTGGCTCCGGGGTTATAACGGTGGCTCCGGGGTTATAAGGGTGGCTCCGGGGTTATAGGGATGGCTCTGGGGTTTGTAACGGTGGCTCCGGGGTTGTCCCGGTGGCTCCGGGGTTAGGGCAGGGGTGGGTGCTCAAGACCCTGCCCAGCTCCCAGCCCCCCCCCCCCTTCAGCCGCTGCCCCCGCGCTGAGCCGTTGCCCTCCCCCAGTGTGCGAGCTCCGTTGTGAGACGTTGGAGCTCGGAGCGGAGCCGTCCCAGCAGCCCGGTGCCTGTCCCTGCTGCCACCATGGGGCCGTGCCCCCCGCCCGAGGAGGGCCCCGTGACTGTCGTGGTGCGTGTGCGGCCCCTGGCCCGCAGCGAGCGGGTCCTGCCCCCGGTCGTGCACGTCGTGAACGAGCACGGCATCGTCCTCAGCCCCGCGGAGCCCGGGGCTGCCCCCGGCAGCGCGCTGCCCGCGCGGGGGCCCAAGGGCAAGGAGCTGGAGTTTGTCTTTGACCGGGTCTTTGGGGAAGAGGCCACGCAGGAGGAGGTGTTCCAGCACAGCACCTCCGAGCTGCTCGACAGCGTCCTCGAGGGCTACAACTGCTCCGGTAAGAGCTGGCCACTGGCTTGGGTCCTGGGGGAGCTCCTGCCCCATCTGCTTGGGAGAGCTGGGGGGTTAGTTTGGAAGCCCCCGGGCGGTTGGGAGTGGGGGAGGAAGGGAGGCACAAGAGCAGTGCTAAACCTGCAGCCTTCAACTTGGTGGTGGCATCCCTTAGTGATGGCAAGTGTGCTGAGGATGTGATGTGGTCTGTGGGAGAGACCTGCCTGGGCTGGGAAAGGCAACCACAAGGATGTGTAGTTTAACACACGTGTGATGGGGTGACCCAGGAGCTGGGTACAGGCTGGGGACTGTGTGGCTGGGAGGGACCTGTGGGTTCTGGTGGGCACTGACCTGAGCGGGAGTCAGCAGAGCCCTGTGGCAGAAGTGAAGGTAGGTTGGATGTGGGGCTGCAGCCACAGGGATGCTGAGTTTCGGGGAGGGATCTGGGGTGCAGCAGCCACACCTTGGGGTGCTTTGAGGGTTGCTGTGCCCCTCCTGAGCATCTCCCAGGCTGGCAGCTCCGTGAAGCTGGGCCTGGAAGCTCCTCTCGTGGTGCTGCAGCCCCTGTGGCGTTTGCAGGCTGTCAGCAGACGGTGCCTTAATGAGCCCATCCCTTGTGCGAGGCAGGCACTGAGCGGGAGACACCGCGCTCCTGTCTCATCGCGTGCCGGGCCGGGCACTGGCGCTGCAGGATGCTATTCCTGGCTCCCCGTGTGCTCTGCGAGGCGCTGAAGGCTGCCTCTGTCACCGTGCCCACCTGGCAGGCACGGCTCCTGTCTCTGTCTGCATAAAAGAGCTCCAGGATCCTCTCAGGAGAGAGTGGCGGGGCCCCGAGCGCTGCTAACAGGGAGAAGGGCTGAGGCTCTCTAGATCAGTGTGTCCTGGTCTGATGGTGATGTTTTAAAGAGGGTGTTGAAAGACTGGGGCGGAAAATGGAGATGAATAACGAGGGCTGGATGAAGAAAGCCCTTCTGGTGAGAGATGGGGGAATGGGGCTGTTTGGTTTATGAAAGGGAAGTGTTTGGAGGTGACTGGAGCATCCAAGCGGTGATGGTTTGGGGACTCATTCTGCCTCTGCTAAATTGGAGAGGCTGCAATGAGGAAATAACCTGCACTGAAGGCTGCTGCAGGTAGTGCAGAGGGTAATGAGCTTTGCCTCGTCTCCGGGAGCCTGTGAGCGAGCCCTGCTGCAGGGGCTGCTGCGGGAAGATCTCCACATCTCCTCTGCAGCAAGGAGCGGATGTTCTGCTGCTCCCATTCACTCCTTCACCCATCCACCCTTTCTCCTCTCAGTGTTTGCCTATGGCGCGACCGGAGCAGGGAAAACCTACACGATGCTGGGCTCGGAGCACAGCCCTGGCATCATGTACTTGACTATGGTGGAGCTGTACCAGAGGATGGAGGCCAGAAGGCAGGAGAAGAGCTGTGAGGTCCTAGTCTCCTACCAGGAGGTGCATTGGGGCTGCCGCAACTGGGTCCCCGTCACTAAGATTTGGGGTTGATGCAGACCCTGTAGTGCCCCGTTCAGGGTACCCAGTGCCCCCAGGGCAGCCCTAGAGCCCAACTGGAAGGGAGCAGCTCACCCTGCCAGGTCAATGACCTGGTGTTCCTGGTTTCTCCTGTCTGGAGTCGTGGCATTTTCTCTTCCTTGCCATGATGCACGTAGCAATGAGGGGTTCCTGGCTGGAAAGGCTTTAGAGGAGCTGTGGCAAAGTGAGTTGCTTTGAAAGCCCTCCTGAGCTGTCAGCTAGAGCACCATCAGCTGCCCTGGGTGTAGTGACGTCCTGCAGGTGGTGTTGGGAGCGGGACACAAGGTCATGTGTGACCCTGGGGTACAAAGCTCCTCTCCCTGCTCACCACTGGGGAGCCAAACCTCAGCCTTACACTGAGTTCCCTGCTTCAGGTGTACAATGAGCAGATCTATGACCTGCTGGAGCCCAAGGGACCTCTAGCTATTCGGGAGGATCCTGAGCGAGGAGCTGTGGTCCAGGGCCTCTCCTTCCACCAGGTAGGCATTAAAATGGGCACACCAGGTATACCAATGGGCAGTGCTGCACCTCCACCGGTTCTGAAAGCAGATGTGTCCTGGAGACAGGGGGTGTCTGAAGATAGGGGGGTGCGACCTGCACAGCTCCTGGCCGGCAGCAAACATGAGCCTGAGCTGAGGCGAGGCCCACGGTGCTGCAGGATGCCAGAGCCGTGGGTGCTCTGTGTTGGCTTGTGTCTGTGCCTGCAGATGGGGCACACTGGTAGCATCCCTCTCCCTGTTCTCTCCCAGCCTGCATCAGCAGAGCAGCTCCTGGAGATGTTGGCCAGGGGCAACAGGAATCGCACGCAGCATCCCACTGACGCCAACGCTGTCTCCTCCCGCTCGCATGCCATCTTCCAGGTGAGGGCTGGTGGATGCAGTGGCACTGGGGGGTTGTGCTTAAAAAGAGAGGAGGAAGCAAGGCCATGCCGGGCCTGGGGTTCCTGCCACTGCTCCTCATGTGCCACGGGGTAAAGCAGAGCAGTTGTAGCCCTGCAAAGAGAGGTATGGGGCTGAACAGGGCCCTGGCCACGCTGCTGCAGGACGGGACGTACCGGTCACGCTGGTGGCCGCACCTCCCGGCCAGCTCCATGCTCTCAGCTTGGTGTTCTGCCCCTTGGGGCTGAAAGTTCACTGTGTGCTTTTGACTCTCGTTGACTCAACGTGTGGCAGCTGTACCTAAAAGCTGACCCAGAGCAGAGGGGCTGGTTTGTGCTCGTGCCTTGAGCAGGCTGTCTCCTCCGTCGTGTCTTCCTTGGCACTGAGCTGGGAATTACACTCCCGCAGGGGCTCTGTAAATGGGCTCCCCAGTTTGGTGGTGCTCTCCTATGCACACCTGCCAGCTGATTTCAGTTCCAGGCAGGCCCTCTCCTGAATGAGCAGGGCGGTCACGGCTGTGTGGGGAAACGGAGGGCTCCGACTGCAGTTTCAGTGTGAAGCTGGTGTCTCAGCCGTGGCTGCTTGCAGGGGGAAGTCCAGGTGCCTGGGTGCTTTTCCAGGTGGCATCCCAGCTGGGTTTGTTGGTGGGTGCTGGATTCCTGCCTGCTCTGAATCCATTTGCTGTGCTGGAAATGCACCCTTCCCGCTGCCAGCTTTGCCTCCTGGCAGGCACGGCACAGTCTGGTGCGGATGCAGGACCTGTTAGTGGGCTCCAGCAGTCCCATGGCACCTGCAGTCCATGCAGGTGCTGTTCCTAGGGGCTGAGTGTGTTTTAAGGCTGTGGGGAAAGCATTTGCATTCTCCAGGGAGACCTTTAGGGATGCAGAAGGGGAAGTTAGGGAGCGATGCTGCCCGATGTGTCTTGGTGGCTGTGTCCCTCCTTGCCCACACCAGCTGGGATCTGGGCTCAGCTCTGAAAGCCCTGGCTGATGCCAGGCTTGTAGCCCCCCATTGGTGTCTTGCCTTTGACAAAATGCACTGGGGCTGGGGCTCTGGGTGGTGTTTGGCCCTTTGGGGACCCAGACGGCTCTGCCCTGTTTGTGCACCAAGCATAGGAGATGCTGATTATTTCCCATAGCTCTGTCACTTCCTGCAGGATCCCTTCCATGGTTTTGCTGTTTGGTTCATCACCGAGTTTTTGGCTTGTCTTCTCGGCGTGCCAGGCTCCTCTCTGCCTCACAGCCCACACCATCCACTTGGCCATCCTGTTCTAAGCATCACCCTCTTGCCCTGCTGTTGAGCTGCCTCCAACCACCGACCCCCTGTGCCTTGTCGAGCTGCAGCCTCACCCATCTCTGTCCTCACAGATCCACGTGAAGCAGCAGGACTGCCCTGGCAGCCTCAGTCGGGGTCTGAAGGTGGCCAAGATGAGCCTGATCGACCTGGCAGGCTCAGAGCGAGCGTCGGTGGCCAACACCAGGGGAGAGCGGCTGCGGGAGGGGGCCAACATCAACCGCTCGCTGCTGGCCCTCATCAACGTCATCAACGCCTTGGCTGATGCAAAGGTAACGCTGTTCCCCACAGGGCCCTGCTGGGCTCTGGCTCCCTGGGCTGCCTGAATGTGAGCGGTGTGCTCAAGTTTCAGTGCTGCTGGTGCTGCGGGGTGAGCGCAGCCGTCCCCTTGTCAGTCAGGGGTAGGAGCCGAGTGCCCGGGGGCCAAAAGCTGAGCAGATCCTGGCTCTCTTGCTGCAGGGCAAGAAAAGCCACATCCCGTACCGGGACAGCAAGCTGACGCGCCTGCTGAAGGACTGCCTGGGTGGCAACTGCCGCAGCGTCATGGTGGCAGCGGTGAGCCCCTCTGTGCTGGCCTACGAAGACACCTACAACACCCTCAAGTATGCCAGCAGGGCCAAGGAGATCAAGCTGTCGGTGAGGAGCTCATGTGGTGGGGGTGATGTGTTTGTTGTGGGTGTTTGGGAGCTGCTGCTGGATGGGAGGGAGTCTGCTGCATGCTGGGGTAGATGAGTGGGAGCCTCCCTTCTCCAGCGTGAGTTTTCCAGCCCTGGGGGTGCTGCTCTGGGCAGAAAGCAGCTGATGGAGCTGCAGACAGTGTGTGCCCAGGCTTCTGCTGAAGCTCCCCAGCCCTGAGCCTAGAAAGGTTTGTGACTGCGGCAGTAGGTCCCCGAGTGCAGATTGTGTCTGCTGCAGCCAGCCCGGGGCTCCACGGGGCCCCTGCATCCTGGAGGAGGCCGAGGAGGTGCCCTGCTCCGGTGTCAGGAGAGGGTATGTGCTGCCCCAGTGCTTCTGTAACCTCTGTCTCGTCCCTGTCTCTGCAGCTGAAGAGCAACATGTGCAGCTCTGACTCCCACCTCTGTGAATACGTGCAGTTGTGTGAGCAGCTGAAAGGGGAGGTGAGATGCTGGTGGGGAGGGCAGGGCTCTGTCTTTAGCTGTGGTCTGTTTGGGGTGCAAACCTCTGAGCTCCAGGGGTCATAAAACCATCGGAGCAAACAGAAAATCCCTCCTTGCAGGTGGCGGAGCTGAGGGCAAAGCTTCGTGCTTATGAGGATGGTGCCCGTGAGGCAGAGAACCAGGCAGCAGGGCCACAGGCTCCGTCCAGCATGAGCCCAGTGGAGCTGCCCAGGTGAGGCTGGGGGGAAAGAAGCAACAGAGCTTTTGTGTGGGACCTCCTGGTGTCCCCTGTGTCAAGGAACCTGCAGGGTTTTAGTGCTGGTGAGAGCCTAGTGCCTGTCAGGAAGCAGAGGAGCTGCTGGTGTGCAGCATCATCTCGACTGTGGCTGGGTTCGGTTCTGAACCTGCTGGAGCAGAGCACACAAGCCCCAAGGGAAGCTGGGTTGCAAAGGCCCAATCTTGTGTTTGGTCCATCCCCAAATTTCTTATGCAAAATGGTGCTTCAGCAGAGGATCTTCTCTGGCTCAGTGCCTGCTTCTCTGGCTTCTGTAGGTTGGAGGAAGCTGTCCCAAAGCCGGGCTTGGCCCTTGATGGTGAGGGGCAGGATGATGGAGAGCAGCAGGAGCTGCAGGCTCGTTTTCCTCTTCAGATGCAGCTGCAATTGGAGGGCGAGGTGAGAGGAGGGATGGGCAGCACAGGAGGGCCTGGGGTGATGAGCAGGGCCCAGAGGAAGCTGGGGCTCTCAGCTGAGCTGGGGCCTGCTGGGAGGTGGCAGGAGCTCAGGGGTCCGTGTGTCCTGGCTCAGCACGTGCTGGGCTGTGGTTTGCTAGCGAAGGCCCTTAACTTCCCAGGTTCAAGCATTTTGGGGACCAAACTCAGCTCACGTGTGGGCTAACCCTGGGCTAATGGGTAAGGAATTTTGGGTGATTGCTCCAGGCTCCGGAGGAAATGCCAACCAGCAGCCCTGGAGCATCCCATGGGGCGGATCTGCGGCTGGGACTGAAGGAGCCAAAGCTTGGAGGAAACAGCCCTCTGTCCGGCCACCGCACAGAGCAGTGAGTGTCCTCCTGCCCCCCCTGTGTCCTCTTGGGTGCCTGTGGAAGGTGGGGGGTCCCCCCTGCTGTTGCATGTAGCCATCCTGGGGATGGTCTAGATGAAGACGGGCCCACATCTTCGCTTTCAGGTGACTGCCTGCCCTGTACAGGAAGGGCTTTGGCTCCTGGGATCTAATGCCATGGAATAATCTGTCCTGGCGATGCCAGCTCTGAAGGTTTCCAGGCACAGCAACTGTTGGAGCCTGAAGTGTGTGTTGTTAGTTGTGAAACGACCTCTGAGGTCTTTGCTCCTGCCTTGGCTCCCCCAGGTCCCACCCTGGCAGGGCTCCCACAGCACCATCTGCTCATGGGTCTGCCCCGAGCATCTTGGCTCTTTGGAAAGGTCTCCTGGGGGGAGACGTGGGCCTGGGTCTGTCTCTAGCCAAGCTCAGGAGTGTCTGAAGGGCAGCAAAAAGCCTGTAGGTGCTGGTTGGTCCCTTGTAACCGGCAGGTGAACACAGGGCTCGGTGTTCTCCAGCAAGAGATTCACCTTTGGGCACCTCACAGCTCCACATTTGCTTCTCTTGCCCCAGACCTCTGATGGGCTGATGGGCTCTGCCTCAGCTGAGGTGGTGTCTCAGAGGTGATGCTGGTGGTGCTGAGCCTCTGTTCCTGGTGACACTGGCTCAAGCTCACCTGCTAACTGGTTCCTGTCTCTGTCCCCAGGCCTGTGGCCTCTGGCCTGAGCGGCATCCAGAAGCTTTATTCTGTGCTGAAGGCTGCCAACCTCCTCACTCCGGATTTGGTGTCTGTGCTTGAGGAACTGGCCCAGCTGGTCCCTCAGGACGCTGGTGGGAGCCCTGAGCAAGCTCTGCCTCTGAGCGGGCCTGCAGAGCTCAGCGAGGCCACCCCAGCCAAGAGGATGAAGTGGAGCTGGGATGGTGAGGATTTGGAGCTGGGACAGTTGGTGCTGGCCCCTCTCCTTTGTCTCCCTGGTTGGTTGGCCCAAGTCACCCTGGCTGTGTCCTCGGCCTACGTGTGACCAGGGCTGAGATCTTCCTCCTCGTCCTCGTTGCTAACACATGAACCCAGTAGCCAGGCTGTGGGCTCGGCAGACCCCATTTTCCTGGGAGAGCTCAGGCATTGCCCCAGGCGGTTGCTCTGGGAGCAGGCTGGTGCCATCCCCGAGGCTGCCAGGGGCAGGATTCCTTGTGCTGGCTCTTTTCCTCTGGGTTTAATGTGGTTTGATGGAAGCCCCTGCCGGGAAATGACTGCCGTGGGGCTTGTTGGGCAGATGTCCCCTGAGCAGTGATGGAGGAGAGGGGGCTGCCCTGAGGTCTGGGCATTCCTGGGAGCTGCAGGCAGAGAGGTGACTGCTCCTTTCCTGCTCCTTCAGATGCGGCATCTGTCACTGTGTGCGGAGCCCCTGTGATGAGTTCCAGCCCGCAGCGCTTGCAGCAGCCTGCTCCGCTCTCGGGCCGTGTGCCCATGGCTTTGAGCCCTATTGGGAGGAGGAAGCCTGGGCTGGGCAGTGCCTCCCCCTCAGCACCTCGCCGCAGCACCAGGAGGCAGATGCAAGGCCAGCAGAGACGTGGGAAGACAGCGGAGATTCCCGGGCCACAGAGCCCAGGCACCCCCCGGCTCGAGTCTGCAGCTCCGGCATCCCCTGGCTCCCCGGTGCCACTGGGTTACAGCCCCAGATCCTGCTCAGCACCAGGCCCCCGAAGCCCTGCGCCCCTGGCAGTGTCAGCTGCCCAGAACCGGTGCTCCCCGCCTGCCCCCGAGCTCAATGTGACCTTTGAGCTGTGCCCGCACAGCAGATCCCCCAGCGCCATCCTGCCCGTTCCCATCCGCCTCTCGGGATGCTGGCACAGGGAGAAGAGGCAGTGCCAGCAACCAAAGCAGGAGAGCCCCTTCCTGCCTGAGTAAGTGCTGCCCTGGCTGGGCTGAGTGTGTGCTTGGGGGTCTCCCCTCTGCGGCCCTGCTGTCTGGGGGAACCCTTTGTGGATCACTGCAGCTCTGCTCAGAGGGGACACTTGTGTTGCCTCTCAGCCTTCTGAGAGCGGGTGGTCAGGATCCATCCCCTGGCACTAACCCTCTTTTCCTTGGCTGCAGAGCCCCCATCCCAGCGCTGGCCATGCAGAGCTCCTGCATCCCCAAAGCCCCCGCGCTGAAGCGGAGGTGAGTGGAGAGGTGAGACAGGCACCAGCACCCTGTGCCCCTCAGTGCTCTGTGCAGGCAGCTCCTGCCTCTGCTCCCCGCTGGGGCTGGAGCCCCCATCCTTGCCTGTGTCTGTGCCACCTCCCCTGTGCCAGTTGGGGATGATGGGGGCCTCTGCCCTGAGCTCTGGGGTTAGAAATGGTCCCTTTCTCTTTCACAGCGTCGCCTTCCCCTGCCCGGATGGGCTCCAGAGCTGCACTGCCCACCTGCAGCGCAGCAGCAAGAGCTGTGTGCAGCCCTCCCGCATCCCAGGTGAGTCCTGTGCTCCTCCACACCCAGGCAGGCACCCAAGGAAGCCCTTTCCCTGCAGCGAGATGGGCTGTGGGAGTGCTCCCTGCCTCAGCAAGCTGCTGCTGTGCCAGCCCCATTCTAGCCTGGGGGGGGCAAACACCTGGGAACGGGATGTTTGGTGCTGCTGGAAGATGCCCTTTGGGGTTTGCTGTTCCTGGCTGCAGCCACAGCCTTGGGAAGGCCGCTGGGCCCTTGGAGAGGGGTGGGAAGGAGGAGGCTTGGATCCTCCTCGGGAAGGGGCTCTGGATTTGCTGCTGTTGCCCAGGAGCTCCCTCATCTGCTTCTCTGCTCTTGTCTTCCTCAGAGCCTGGCTGGAGGAGCAGCACCTGGAAGGGGAGCAAGAGGAGAGCCAAAGACCTCACCCCTGTCCCCCCTGCCCACACCCCCCAGCCAACGCAGCTCTTATGCTGATGGCTCCTGGATCCCTCCCCATGTCCCTAACCCGGTTCCCAGATTTCTTCCTTCCTCTACGTCCTCCTTGCAGCCCCACCACGATCCCCTTAAGTCTTTCTTGTTCTCACACTGGCCCCCATTGCCCGTGCCCCCATTGCCCGTGCCCCCATTGCCCGTGCCCCCATTGCCCGTGCCCCCATTGCCCGTGCCCCCATTGCCCGTGCCCCCATTGCCCGTGCCCCCATTGCCCGTCCCCCCATTCCCCGTCCCCCCATTCCCCGTCCCCCCATTCCCCGTCCCCCCATTCCCCGTCCCCCCATTCCCCACACGTGGTGCATGTGAAGAATTAAGTTGTGTTCTTACTCCATGGTTTGGTTCAAAGCAGAGGGCTGAGCTTCTTGTCCCCCCGCCTGGGGGGAGCTGGGTTTGGGCCTGGCAAAGGCCCTTGCTCCTGGGGCTGAGCTCCTTTGTGGCTTCCCCCCTCATCCGGGGGCTCCTGCGGGTGCCTTCTGCCCCCTTGGCTGTGCTGTGGGGGTCCAGCTGGTGCCGTGTCCTGGAGCGCAGACCCAGCTCCTGCAGCTTTGTGTGGTTCTGTGCTGTTCCCCCTTGCTAAAACCCTGCTGCTGCCCCCCTCTCTGTGTCCCCCTTGCTCCAGCTGCTGCAAACCCCCAGGCCTGGGCCAGAGAGCTCTGAGCATCCCTACCCTGGGACCGCATTTGTCCCTTGCACCCTCTGACCCCCTTGACTGCCTTGGCAGGGCACATCTGGGCCCTGGCACATCTGGCTGCCTGCACCAGCTCCTCGTAGCCCCCCTCCAGGATGGCCAAGTGCGGTGGGAGCAGGATGGATGGGGCCGTGGCTCTGGGTGTGCTGCAGTCCCGTGGGGACCGGGGTCACCCGCTCCTCCTGCCCTCCTTTCCTGCCTGCCAGCGCCACATTCCCCTTTGCCTGCTCCCAGCCTGGAAGCTTCCAATTCAACCTTCCAGGCTGCTCCTGGTTCCTCTGCCTCATTAAGAGGGGGCTGAGGAGGAGGAGGGAGCCCAGCGCTGCCTCCGCAGTGACGGTTTTCCATGCTTGGATCCCGGCTGCGGAGGTGCTGGGAGAAAATCCATGTGCAGGGAGCAGCGTGGGGGCTCGTGCAGGGCCCTGGAGCCCCTGCCCCGTGTGGGCTCTGCACCCCAGGCACTGCTGACACTTGATAGGGACAGGGGCCTGCTGGCCCCATGGGCTGTCCCACAGCGTGGGGCCACAGGGCGGTCACTGCTCCAGCAGCCTGGGGATGCCAAGCATCACCTATGGTGCAGGGAAGTGTCCAGGCTGAGGTGGTTCTGGGGGTGAAACTGCTGCCTTTTGCCGGTGACACTGGTGCAGGACAGGTTGTGGGGACACAGGGCTGGATGGGGACAGAGAACTTCTTGGGTTAAATGGGGATGGGGCAGCAAGAGGTTGGCCCTCAGCGCTACCCAAGTGCCACCACTGGGCCCCACCCCAACCAGTGGCTCTGGGTGCCCACAGCTTGCACCCGTGGCTGTTGCTATAACCTCCCCAGTCTGGATGCTGTCGGTGCCCTAGTGCTGGTGGCTGTGGTCCAGCAGGGCCTGGCTGCTGTCCCTGTGCTGCAGCTCTCAGGGAGCCTTTCCCAGCCATCAGATGCCACCTTGCTGCCAGCCTGTGCGACCTGTCCCCATCCTGTCTGCAGCATCCCTACAGTGACCCCCTGCCACCCAGCTTCATCCTGGCTGCCTCTTGTGGTAGCATCCGTGTGGACCCCATGTTCCTTACAGCCCTGTGCCTCCAAACCCCACTTTATCCATGCCCAGGCTGTCCCCAAGGCCTGGCCATGCCCCAGTGCTGCAGGGCACAGGGTGGCCGTGTCCCCATCCCCACCACTGCCCCTGGCTCCGTTCCTGTGTTTCCCGGCAGCGGTGCCCGGCACAAAGGCTCCCATTGCCCGTGCCCAGGCTCCAGCCCTGCACACAAAGCCCCTTTCAACCACCCAGGGAAAGCCCCTGGCACGGAGCCCCTGCCCGGGGAGGGCTCTGGCCCTCGCTCCATCCCCGTGGGTCACTGGGGGGGGCAAAAGACCCCCAGCCTCAGTGCTTGGGTGAGCGGGGTATGGCCGCGCACACGGAGCTGGGGCTGGGGCAGGATTGGGCTCCCTGGGAGCTGGGAAGGGACCCAGGGTCCTGAGCCCTGGCTGGGCTCCTTTACAGAGCCCCTGGGATGGAAGGGCTTTGGGAGGATCCAGCCACATCAGGAGCACCCCAGGGCTGTGGTGGCCGGAGCAGAGCTGCTCGTGCTGGGGCTTGTCCGGGGGCTGTAACCGGGGGAGCGTGGCCATGGGTGCAGCGGGCATGGGTGCATGCGTGTGCAGAGCAGCGGGGCCGTGGCTGTGCCTGGGGCACACACGGAAGGGTGGATGAACGTGTGCAGCCCCATGGGTGCACCCACGGTCAGGGACCGCAGCGCGGGTGTGCATCTGCCCAGGGCACCCGCGTGCAGGGGCAGGCACGTGTGTGCTGCACGTGGGTGTGGAGGGATGGAAGTGCATGGGGACGCATGGATGTGCACGTGTGAGTGAAAATGCAGATCCAGATCCGTTTTACAGTGTTAACAGAGGAATCTCTTGTGGCTGTAAACAGCTCCTGGTTGTTGTACCCCCAGCATCCCCCGTGTGCCCAGGATCCGAGGCTGCCATTGCTGGAGCAGCTGAGGGAATGCCAGCCCCCACCCAGGCATCCCACAGCAGCCTGAAAGCACTCCTGGCTCTGGCACCCGGCAGGCACAGGGGGTCTTGTCCTGTCCCTTGGCTGCAGATGCTCTCTTGTGGCTGGGTGGAAGCCGCGGTAGGGGCAGTCCTGTTGTGAGCAAGAGGCAGAAGACAAGACCGGAGGAGCCCATCCTGCAGGGACCCAGCGAGGTCCCAAACAGAACGCACTTTCACCGTGCACGCTCAGGGGTTAACCCTGACCTGCCCCGTTCTGTTCCAGGGATCTGCTGTCAACACCTCCTTTAGAACACTGCCACCCCATTGGAATCTTTCTGCCTTTTGCCTTAGGATTTTCTAGCAGCTGCTGCGAATGGGCACGCTCCAACATCTCTTTTACAAGGGACCAACCCAGACAATGCAAGGTGCAGTTTCTTATCAGCACCTGGCCAGTAAATACAGGTGCTTTACACACAGAATCCCAGCCGCTGACCACAGCTACGTTACAAGCACACGCATTCAAGCTGCGACTGCTCAGCTGCCCCCAAGTGATGCTTTGCAATCATTCGATTCTCTCTTCCTCTGCCTCATTCTGCTTGGGGTACTCACGGGCAGCTCCTGCAGCTGAGGCATCCGGTTCCTCCTCTCCCCTGCCCAGCCCATGGCAAGGCTTGACAAAGGCTGCAGGCAGCGCCGTGGACCTGCAGGCAGGAGGACACAAATACCCCCCAGGTTATCAGCAGGTTGAAGGGTTTCCTTAGGGCAGAGGCGCTCTGAGGCACAAGGAGCGTGCAGCAGCTGCAGAAGCAAGCGGCCCGGTGTTAACGCTGCAGGAGTTGGCTGGGCCATTCCCCGCAGGCAAAGGGCCCGGCAGGTCGGAAACACAGGAGCTGCGCTGGCTCCTTCCTGTTCCAGCTCTGCCTCGTCTCACTTTGGTTTCCTCTTCTCCTGACCCCGATGCTGCTTGGCTGGTGGCTGATGGAGGTGATGGAGCTGATGGAGGTTATGGGGCTGATAGAGCTGATGGGACTGATGGAGGTGATGGAGCTGATGGAGGTGATGGAGCTGATGGGGCTGATGGAGGTGATGGAGGTGATGGGACTGATGGAGGTTATGGGGCTGATGGGGCTGATGAGCTGATGGAGGTGATGGAGCTGATGGGGCTGATGGAGGTGATGGGGCCGATAGAGCTGATGGAGGTGATGGAGCCGATGGAGCCGGGGCTGCACTGCCCCTCTCGCTGTTCCAGCCTGCAGCTCTGGTGTCACCCGATCCATCTGCTCCTCCCAGCCCCGGATTCACGCCCAGGTCACTTTAAACACCCTGAGCTGGGCTCCTCCCGTGTGCCCCGCGTGCTGCAGGTGCTCTTGAGGCTTTGTTTGTGGGGTGTCTACAAACGGCCCCAGTGCTCCCATAGATTGAAAGGGTTTGGGGGGGGTTTCCTTCACTGCACGGCTCCGGTGTCCATCCCGGCCGTGCCACCGGAGGAGTGCTGGGAGCCGGATCAGGGGGAGCTTCTTGTGCACACGGGGATCAAACAAGTGAAGGGGCAGCAGTGCCTGCTTCCAACCCTCCCTTAAAAACTAATATGGGAACCTGACAACAAAAACCACACAGAACACTGCCTGGCACCTACACACACACAAAGACACATTCACAGACACACACACACACACACACGAGGGATCCCACAAACACACTCCTCACAATTACAACGTTTGAAACACAAAACCCAGACCATCATTACCCCACTGCACGGCCCCACGCACAGAACATGGAGCCAGGACCCTGTGAGGATGGATGATCAGGCTGGAAAAGTCTGTGGGGGTCGATGGAAACATGGATATGTTTGTATGTGCCGGATCCTGGTATGTGAGCATCCCAGAGAGACCCTATCAAATGAGCTGTATACGGGGCTCCAAGTCCATGGTCCATCACTGCTCACCTGGTACCTGATAAGAGCATAGGAGAGACCTTCCCTCCGTGGGTCCTGATCCGGCACATACAGCACCGGGAAAGCTCTCGATCCACCCGCATCCCTGCCCCTCTCGCTCCTCCCTTTACAGCTGCCCATTTATCATGAGGGTCTGGGGGATGTGAATCAGGCTCCTTGTCTGGATCCACATGGTCCAAAGGAGCATCCAGGTCAGCATCAGCATCATCAGGCGGCAGAACCACGCGTATGTGCATGGCAGGGGGGTGCACACCCACCCCCGAGCCTGCCCAGGGGCTCTCCCTACCCTGAGCACCTCAAGACGCTGCTGGATGGATCCCCAGGGTGCAGACACAGCCCAGGCACTGCAGTGGGCACCCTGTGACACCTCGGACCCAGCAGCCAGTGTCCCCATGGCATTGCGCCCAGCGAGCCCCACCGGCTGCCCCATGGCTAGGGATGGAGCCGGGATGGGAATGGAGAAGGGGTGGGTAGGGATGGCCACGCTCTGTGCTCCCCATGCCGGGTGCCCAATGCCCTCCCTGGATCCCAGCAGAGCCGATGGATGGGGCAGGCGGTTCCCGGTGGCCAGGCCGGGTGCCAGGGCACATTCACCCCTGCAGGCGCCGCAGCGGCTGGGCTCTGTGCCATCCCTCCAGCTCTGTGGCCAGCGGCCAGTGCCAGCGGGACAGGGGCTCCCGGGCTCCATAAAACCCCTCATCCCGGCACATCGCCCCCATCCCATCGGCATGGACAGCCAGCGCCTGTCCTCCTCCAGCCGCCGCTCCGGCACCGCCGCCCCGCTGCCCCAGGGAGCACCCCGGGCGCCCCGCAGCACCCAGCTGGGTCCCCGCATGGGCACGGGCACGGGCAGGATGGATTTCTCGCTGGCCACGGCGCTCAACTCGGAGTTCAGGGAGGCGCGCGCCAAGGAGAAGGTGGAGCTGATGGAGCTCAACGACCGCTTCGCCGGCTACGCCGAGAGGGTCCGGCTGCTGGAGCGGCAGAACCGGGTCCTGGTGCTGGAGCTGGACCAGGCGCGGGACCAGGAGCCCTGGCGTGTGGCCGGCGTCTACCGGGAGGAGTTGCGTGAGCTGCGGGGTCGTGTGGAGCTCTTGGCCGCCGCCAAGGCCAGTCTGGAGACGGAGAGGGACGAGCTCAGCCAGGACCTCGGCAGCCTCCAGCACAGGTAAGGAGCTGCCTGGCTTGCGGTAGGCGTGGGGTCAAGGTGGGTGCTGTGAGCGGGAGGGTGATCAGGACCAGTGTGGTGATGGGGAGCAGGGGGACCACCAGGGTGCCCCCAGGGACCAAGGTGGTCACCGGGACAGGACTGAGAGTGGCCACTGGGGATGGGTGTGAGGGGGACCACCAGGAGCAGGGTGGATGCCGGCATGGTGATCAGGCTTGCTCTGGGGACCAGTGTGGTGATGGGGACCATGGTGGTAACAAGGACCAAGGTGACACCTAGGACTAATGAGAGAATTGGGGTGTCCCCAGGGATCAGGGTGGTCACCAGGACCAGGGTAGCCCTGGGGACCAGGTACTGCTGAGTACCAGGGTGGTGATGGGGAAATGGGTGGCCCCTGGGGACAGTGGTGGAGGGTGTGCGATGGGCACATGCACCTAACCTAGGGTGTAGGGGCTGGTGTCATGGGGCTGTGTTGAGCTGGCGGGGGGGGGTGTGTGTCTGTCCATGGGGCTGAGCAGGTAATGGTGCTGAACAGGGAATGGTGCTGAACGGGTAATGGTGCTGAACAGGTAATGGTGCTGAACAGGCAATGGTGCTGAACGGGTAATGGTGCTGAACAGGCAATGGTGCTGAACAGGCAATGGTACTGAACGGGTAAAGGTGCTGAACGGGTAATGGTGCTGAACGG
This sequence comes from Pezoporus occidentalis, assembly GCF_034315485.1. Lineage (NCBI taxonomy): Eukaryota > Metazoa > Chordata > Aves > Psittaciformes > Psittacidae > Pezoporus > Pezoporus occidentalis. The sequence goes on from NW_026915419.1 coordinate 160,325, forward strand.
GTAATGGTGCTTTTCCACCCCGGCACAGGCTGCAGGACGAGGTGACCCTGCGGCTGGAGGCCGAGAGCAACCTGGCTGCCTACAGGCAGGTGAGGACAGGGATCAGATCCTGCATCCCCCACCCTGCACCCCAGTGGCTCTGCCCCTGGCTCAGCCTCCTGCAGGGATATGTGGGGATGGAGCTTGGGTGAAGCAGGGATGGGGATTGGGTAGGGATGGGGATGGAGCAGGGATGGGGATGGAGAAGGGATGGGGATGGAGAAAGGATGGGGATGGAGAAGGGATGGGGATTGGGTAGGGATGCGGATGGAGCAGGGATGGGTAGGGGTGGAGTAGGGATGGGTATGGACAGATTGGGTAGGGATGGGGATTGAGCAGGGATGGGGATGGAGAAGGGATGGATGAGGATGGAGAAGGGATGGGTGGGGATGGAGAAGGGATGGGTGGGGATGGAGAAGGGATGGGTGGGAATGGAGTAAGGATGGGTGGGGATGGAGAAGGGATGGGTGGTAATGGAGAAGGGATGGGAATGGACAGATTGGGTAAGGATGGGGATGGACAGATGGGGCAGGGGTGGGTAGGGATGGAGTAGGAACGGGCAAGGACAAGGCAGGGCAGGGATGGAGATGGGGCAGGGATAGGCAAAGACAGGGCAGGGACAGGCAGGAGCAGGCAGCTCAGGAGGCAGCAGGCCCCTGGCACAGCCCCTCCTGTCTCATCCCATGGTGACAGGACGTGGATGCTGCTGCCTTGGCTCGCCTGGACCTGGAACGGCGCGTGGGGACCCTGCAGGAGGAGATCTCCTTCCTGCACAAGGTGCACGAGGAGGTAACGCTGCTCGCGGAGCCCAGGGGAAGGGGGGGTCCCGGCCCTGGCCAGGTGTGGGGGGGTCCCACTGACCATTGCTGTGCCCCCAGGAGCTGCGGGAGCTGCAGGAGCAGTCGGCCCCACAGCGGGTGCACGTCGAGGCGGACACGAGCAAGCCCCAGCTCGCGGCTGCCCTGCGTGACCTCCGCAGGCAGTACGAGGCCGTGGCCACCGGCACCGCGCAGGAGACCGAGGAGTGGTACAAGTCCAAGGTGCGGTAGAAGCCAAGCACCCAATGGACGGGTGGCCTGGATGTGCCCTTCGTAGGGCAAGGTTGGATGGGGCTTGGAGCAAGCTGCTCCAGTGGAAGGGGTCCCTGCCCGTGGCTGGGGTTGGAGCTGGAGGAGCTTTAAGGTCCCTTCCAACCCAAACCACTGTATGATTTATGGTACATGTGGTTTGGGGTCCTCGCTGTCTCTGTTTGTGTCTCACGTCCTGGTTTGGTCCCTGTGGGGAGCAGGGATGTGTCCCCTGTGGTAACTCATGTAGGCACGGTCCCTAAGGATTGTGAGGCATCACCCACGTGCACCATCCCACAGGAGCAGGGACACATCCCCTGTGACATCCCAAGGCACCATCCCTCCCACCCGCAGGGCTGGGGCACGTCCCCAGCAGTTGCCATCAGGGATGTGTCCCACATCCCCTGTCCCATCAGTTCAAGAGCCCAGGGACATGCTCCCACAACACGTGCCATCAGCCATGTGCACTGCTCCTTCCACCCATGGTAGCAGGGACGTGTCCCAGCACCACACGCACTGGGGGCACATCCTGCGTGCGCTGTCCCTTCCTCCCATGGGAGCAGGGATGTGTCCCCATGATGTGGGGCTGGGATGTCCTCAGGACCCTTTGTGCTGCAGGAACAGGGACGTGCCCCCAGTGCCACCAAGCCCATGTCCCATGTGAGCATGGACACATCCCCAGCGGCACTGGGGGTTAGGGTCAGGGTTAGGGTCAGGGTTGGGTTAGGGTCAGGGTTAGGGTTAGGGTTAGGGTCAGGGTTAGCGTCAGGGTCAGGTTTAGGGTTAGGGTCAGGTTTAGGGTGAGGGTCAGGGCTAGTGTCAGAGTTAGGGTCAGGGTTAGGGTCAGGGTTAGGGTCAGGGTTAGGGTCAGGGTCAGGGGTAGGGTCAGGGTTAGGGTTAGGGTTAGGGTTAGGGTCAGGGTTAGGGTCAGAGTCAGGGTTAGGGTCAGGGTTAGGGTCAGGGTCAGGGGTAGGGTCAGGGTTAGGGTTAGGGTTAGGGTTAGGGTTAGGGTCAGGGTTAGGGTCAGAGTCAGGGTTAGGGTTAGGGTTAGGGTTTGGGTTAGGGTTAGGGTTAGGGTTAGGGTTAGGGTTAGGGTCAGGGTCAGGTTTAGGGTTAGGGTCATGTTTAGGGTGAGGGTCAAGGCTAGTGTTAGAGTTAGGGTCAGGGTTAGGTTTAGGGTTGGGGTTGGTGTTAGGGTCGCTGTAGGGTTAGGGTCAGGGTTAGGTTTAGGGTCAGGGTTAGGTTCAGGGTCAGGGTTAGGTTCAGGGTCAGGGTTAGGGTCAGGTTTAGGGTTAGGGTCAGGTTTAGGTTTAGCGTCAGGTTTGGGGTTAGGGTTAGGGTGAGGTTCAGGGTTAGGTTTAGGGTCATTATTATTGTCAGGTTAGGGTCAGGTTTAGGGTTAGGGTTAGCGTCCGTGTCAGGTTTAGAATTAGTGTCAGTGTTAGGGTTTGGGTCTGGGTTTTGATTAGGTTGGGGTGTAGATTTATGCTTTGAATTAGGGTCAGGGTCAGGGTTAGGGTTAGGGTTAGGGTAACTATTAGTTTTTGTGTTATGTTTTGGTTCAGGTGATCTTTCCATGCCCTGTGCCCCAGGGCAGGCTTTGTGTATCCATGCCCTTGCACACGTTGCTCCCCGCAGTTTGCAGACCTGTCGGATGCGGCCGCCCGCGGTGCTGAGGCTCTGCGCGGAGCCAAGCAGGAGGCCAACGAGTACCGGCGCCAGCTCCGGGCCCTCTCCTGCGTCCTGGAGGCTTTGCGGGGCTCGGTAGGTGATGGGTGCGCGGCACGAGGGGGGAACCTGTCCTCGGCCCCCGCCGCGGCGGTGCCGCCCTGCGCTGGGTCCCCAAGGCCGGAGGTGCAGGGGTGCCGTGGGGGTGTCCCCAGAACGGGTCCCTGGAGCGGCAGCTGCGGGCGCTGCGGGAGCGCTGCGCGCTGGAGGCGGCCGCGCACCGGGACGCGGTGCTGCGGCTGGAGGAGGACGCCCGCGGCCTCGAGGAGGGGATGGCGCGGCAGCTGCAGGAGTACCAGGACCTGCTCAGCATCAAGCTGGCCCTCGACGTGGAGATCGCCGCCTACCGCAGGCTGCTGGAGGGCGAGGAGAGCAGGTGGGGGCGGAGGGGGCTCCGTCCTGCTCCTCTCCCCATCCCCAGCCATGCCCCGAGCCAAGACCCAGCCCTGGGCAGGCTGGAGCCTGTGCTGAGGGCAGCAGGACCCTATTGCTCCCCCGTTGCTCCTGCAGGATCACCATCCCTGGGCAGAGCTTCTCTACCCTGCAGATCCGAAGTGAGCCTGGGGCTATGCATGGGGCAGGATGGAGGCACAAGGAGGGGCTCTGTGGGAGAAGATGCCACCTTGACTGTCCCTGCCCCATCCAGAGAGGGTTCCTGCCAGGGAGCCAGGGCTCCTCGGTTTCCCCAAGTTGTGGGGGGAGCGTCCCATGGCCACATCCCCAAGGCTGAGCATGTCCCAAGGCCAGTGATGTCCCCAGGACTGTCCAAATCACTGTGTCTCCAGTGCCAATGACATCCCCAAGGCCAACTGTGTTCCTCAGTGCCAGCTGCATCCTCAAGGACAGCCCTGTCCTCAAGTCCAAATCACATCCCAAAGCCACGATGTCCCCATTGCCAACCCCATCTCTAAGGCCAAACATGTCCCCAGTGCCTACTGTGTCCCCAAAGCTGATCCCATCCCAAAGCCAGCCCCATCCTCAGTGCTAAGCACATCCCCGAGGCCAACTGCATCCCCAGCTGCATCCCACAGGATGTCCCTGTGACTGGTCATGTCCCCAGGGCAGCTGTGTCCCAAGGTGGTTTAGGGATTTCCAGCCCAATGTGTTTCCTTTGGGCCTGTCCACCTGAGCATGGCTGGAAGGGCTCTACCCCGGGCACTGGGTCACTGCCATGTCCTGTCCATGTGCCCTAGAGACCAGCCTGGACACTAAATCCACGTCAGAAGCCCACGTGAAGAGGAGCATCGTGGTCAAAACTGTGGAGACCAGAGATGGAGGGGTGGGGTTTCCTCATCCATGTCACTCGTGCTGCCTCCCCTCCACCCCTGCCTCCCATGGGGTGTCCCCAAGGGGACACGCACATGGGGCTGCCATCCCTCAGCCCCAGGAGCCGGTGATCCCAGTGCCCTGAGAGCAGGGCATGGGCTGCCTCTGGATGTGGTGGAGCCGAGCCTGGCAGCTCATAGGGGAAACCATCCCTGTCCCCAGGCTCATTCAGAGCCCAGCAGGCTCAGCTGGAGCCAGGTGGAGGGTGATGGTGCAGGGTGATGGCGCAGGGTGATGGAGCAGCATGATGGTGGTGCAGGGTGATGGTGGTGCAGGGTGATGGTGGTGCAGGGTGATGGTGGTGCAGGGTGATGGCGCAGGGTGATGGCGCAGGGTGATGGTGCAGGGTGATGGTGCAGGGTGATGGTGGTGCAGGGTGATGGTGGTGCAGGGTGATGGTGCAGGGTGATGGTGGTGCAGGGTGATGGCGCAGGGTGATGGTGGTGCAGGGTGATGGCGCAGGGTGATGGGGCAGGGTGATGGTGGGGCAGGGTGATGGGGCAGGGTGATGGCACAGGGTGATGGCACAGGGTGATGGCGCAGGGTGATGGGGCAGGGTGATGGTGGTGCAGGGTGATGGCACAGGGTGATGGCGCAGGGTGATGGCGCAGGGTGATGGTGGGGCAGGGTGATGGGGCAGGGTGATGGGGCAGGGTGATGGTGGGGCAGGGTGATGGCGCAGGGTGATGGGGCAGGGTGATGGTGGGGCAGGGTGATGGTGCAGGGTGATGGTGCAGGGTGATGGTGGTGCAGGGTGATGGCGCAGGGTGATGGCGCAGGGTGATGGTGCAGGGTGATGGTGGTGCAGGGTGATGGGGCAGGGTGATGGCGCAGGGTGATGGTGGTGCAGGGTGATGGCACAGGGTGATGGCGCAGGGTGATGGGGGTGCAGGGTGATGGGGCAGGGTGATGGCACAGGGTGATGGTGGGGCAGGGTGATGGGGCAGGGTGATGGTGGGGCAGGGTGATGGCACAGGGTGATGGGGCAGGGTGATGGGGCAGGGTGATGGTGCAGGGTGATGGTGCAGGGTGATGGGGCAGGGTGATGGTGCAGGGTGATGGCACAGGGTGATGGGGCAGGGTGATGGCGCAGGGTGATGGTGGGGCAGGGTGATGGTGGTGCAGGTGATGGGGCAGGGTGATGGTGCAGGGTGATGGTGATGCAGGGTGGTGGTGCAGGGTGATGGGGCAGGGTGATGGGGCAGGGTGATGGTGTGCAGGGTGATGGTGATGCAGGGTGATGGTGCAGGGTGATGGTGGTGCAGGGTGATGGGGCAGGGTGATGCTGGTGCAGGGTGGTTGTGCAGGGTGATGGTGCAGGGTGATGGGGATGCAGGGTGATGGTGCAGGGTGATGGGGATGCAGGGTGATGGTGCAGGGTGATGGTGCAGGGTGATGGGGCAGGGTGATGGGGCAGGGTGATGGTGGTGCAGGGTGATGGTGCAGGGTGATGGTGGGGCAGGGTGATGGTGCAGGGTGATGGGGCAGGGTGATGGGGCAGGGTGATGGGGCAGGGTGATGGCGATGCAGGGTGATGGGGCAGGGTGATGGTGTGCAGGCTGATGGCACAGGGTGATGGTGATGCAGGGTGATGGTGCAGGGTGATGGTGCAGGGTGATGGTGCAGGGTGATGGCACAGGGTGATGGTGCCCCTCCTTCTTGCCTCCAGGTGCTGAAGGAGCCCAAGCAGGAGCCCAAGGAGCTGGTGTAGAGCGGGTGCCTGCAGCAGCCGCACGCTTGTAGGTGTAGCTCCATAGGTCCCATCCTATGCTGCGAGGGAGCCCCAGGAGGAGCTGGTGGTGCTTCAGTGGGGACATCTCCCTCCCACCCACCCCTTGTATCTCCCACATCCTCCCCTGCCCCAGGGACATCGCTGACACCCTGCTTGGAGCTGGCTCCCAGCAGAGCACCCGTCTGGCTGGGGATGGACAGTACCCAAGGGGGGTGAACAGAACAGGGCAGAGCTGACGTTCCCAATAGGGATGCTACCACATTCCCATGGCATGGAGGGGCTGGTGGATTTGGGGCCTGCATCCCACCTTGCTGCCCTCTGCCTGCCCTGGGAGGTCACCCCAAATCTCCCCAGTGCATCCAGACCCTGAGTACCCTTGGTGCTGGGGGGCTGCAGGGTGCAAGGTACCGGCTGGTCAGGGACGTTTCCCCATCACCAAGCATGGGGTGAGCTTAGCCAAGAGGTATGGGCAGGAGGAAGAGGAGGATGGAGAGGCAGGGTGCTGTCGGGATGATGTTAAAGGGGAATGAAATGAGGATAATGAGGGATTCCTAGGGATGAGGATGGGATGCTGGGGTGTCCGGGCTGCTCTGTGGGGCTGAAGCAGTGGTGGGTGGCCACAAGGGCTTCTCCTGGCACAGACCTGCCCTGCATTGGGTGTCCACCACCGCCGTTCCCTATGATCATGGTGAGGAGAAACAGTCCCAAGGGACTCATGGCAAGGGGTGACCCATGGCCCTGGGGGGGTCCCAGGCAGGTGAAAATGGAGCGGGGGGTGACAGGAGAAGGGCAAATGGAGCCATCCCCATCCTGCCTGTCCCACTGGGAGCCAGGGGGACTGGGATTGGGGCTGCCCCAGTCAATCCCTGCCGTGCATGGAGCCTGAGCCTGCCCTCAGAGCAGGCACCCAAGGAATGGATGGGATGGGAGGAATCCCTTGTCCTCGGGCTCCACGTGGCTCTGTCCCCACACCTGTACTCCTGTTCTCCCCCCCTGGACCAGCACGTGCCATCACCCAGCCTGGTGCTCCCCTGCAGCCTCTACACCCACCTGCACCACGAGCAAAACCTGCCCTGATGCCACCTAACACAGGAGCAACAACCTGCAAGCCCTTTGGGGTGAGCACATGGGATTCCACTCGGATGCCATCCCCTCCTCCCTTCCGTCCCCCTCGTCCCCTGGCTCCGGTGCTGAGCATGCTTTGCCACCGCCGACACCAAAGGCCATTCCCAAGGGCAGATGCCTCAGGAGATGGGTGCTGCCCGGGTTTGGCATCGGGGGTGGGATGGTGGCGGCCCGGGGGGCTCAGTCCCCTGCGAGCTGGAGCTTTGCAGCCCACGTTGCTGCTGAATTAATGCACTAACACCCGCAGGAGCTTGAGAGGAGAAATAAAGCTAAACCCAGTGCTCTGCTTCCACGTTCTGCCTGCAACCGCCTCTCCACAGCCAGGGCTGTGAGTTAGATGGGATCAGTCGGGGTGGAAAGGCCCTTTGGGAGCTCAAACTGAGTTCAAAGCCATCAGGGGACACAAGCTTGGTGCTGTACCCCAAGGCATGGCCGATGCTTCATGGGTCAACACCTGTGAGGGACCCTGGATGCCGCCCTCCTGGACAGAGGGGTTTCTCTTGGGAAAGCCAAAATCCCTCAGCCACATCCTCAAGCACGGGTGATGAGGAAGTCCTGCTCCAGGCCACCGAAACCCTGTGGAGATGCCATCCTCTTTGGAGGCCATGCATGGTAGTTGTGTCAGGCGTAACTATTGACTCCCAAGCTGGTGCTGAGTCAGGGGAGTTCAAAGCAACCAAAACCCAGAGAAATTTCTTCGGAGAATCAACAGATTGATTTGAAAAATTTAAAAAAAATAAAAATAAAAAAAATAAAAGACTTTTCAGAAATGGAACTAAAAACTGATGAAACCTGGGTCTGCAGAAAGGGCTCGCTCCAGCTGGGGAGCTCAAAGGAGCATTGAACAGTTTGAAGTGTTGGCACTCCGAGTTCTCAGCAAACAAACAGGGTAAGGAAAGCCAGGATTAATTGGATTTAAATGGGTTGATGGGTGGTTTTAGCAGCCTTTTAGCAACCCAGCTCTAATAAATCACTGATGTGTTTTGAGAACTCTGTAGAGCTTGGCCAGAGGATCCTGCACCAACTCCAGGAACTCTTTTGGAAGGGACTATATTGAGCTTAAAACCCCACCAGAAGCCAGCAGCAGAGCCAGGAACAAACAGTGCTGGTGTGAAATCCCCTCGTGTCCCTGCTAAGCCAATCTGCAGCACGAGGAGTTTTCCACATTGGGGCCTCTCCATCACTCTCTGGACCCAGCAGGGAGGCTGAGCAGCTGCCAGAATTCCTGCTCGGAACACCAGGAATTTCCAATGGGAGAATGGTCCGAGGGGTAAGAGCGTCCCATTGGGGCCACGCTGGAGATGCTGGGTTCAGACAGGGCCCCTCAGCGCCCGCCAGCAGCACTGGCACACGTGGATGACGACGAAGAGGATGCTGATGATGATGTAGCTGATGCCGATGATGCGCATGGCGTAGATGGTCTCGGGGTCTTGGAGCGAGCGCCGGCGCCGGACCTGGTGGAACACGCTGAGCCGGAAGCCAGCCACCATCTCGCCCTCCCGCCAGCAGAAATAGGTGCCTCTATCCCTGCTCCGGACCCGCTGGATGTGCAGGTGGTTGCCGTGGTCAATGAAGACCCGCATGGTCTTGTTGACATGGATGAGGTAGTGGGAGAGGTAGAGCCGCACGGAGTCCTTGTCCCAGGCCACGGCATGCTCGGGCCGGGCTCCTGGGCACGCGATGATCAGGTCGGTTCCAATGGGCTGCTTGTGGAACTGGGTGGGGACATGGGGCAGCCAGGGCTTCCTACCCAGCTTGGAAATGATATTGGAGATGGTCTGCACACCTTCCTCGGGGACCTCGTCCGTCCGGCAAGGGGTCACGCAGCTTCGGATGGCCACCTCGGGGCTTCGGAGGTGGCTCAGGCTCTGGAAGCGAGCGGGGACAGCCTTGGAGCCACAGGACGTGACGTTGGGCACAGCAGCACGGTAGCGGGGGTGCAGCTGGGCTGTCTGCACGTAGCAGAGCCCGATCCGCCGCTGCTCGCCTCTCACCCCGCAGCGGTCACACCGAGTCCAGTCCCAGAAGGTGGTGAAGAGGTTGATGAGCTGCCCCATGCGGTCATCCTGGACGTGCTGGCCTTTGTCCTCAAAAGCCACCACGATGGACTTGGTGGGCTGCACGTCCACGTCGTAGCCGTAGAAGAAGTCCCCTTCCTTAGTGCCACACAGGTAGTGCCCTGAGTCTGTCGCCTGGGCTCGGAAGACGATGAGGCTAAACATCCGGATGCTGAAACGCTTCAGCATGTCACTGCCGGCGTGGATGTGGCCTGAGTCCACGATCATGTTGCCAGCAAAGTCCGTCAGGACCGTGGTTTTACGGCTGCCCATGTTCTTCTGGAAATACCAGGTGACAGAAGAGACCTCTTCAGGCTTGCACTTGCAAGGGAGCTCGAAGGTCATGTCAGCCAGGTAAGCGGCGTTGTCGAACATCAGGAAAGCAGGACAAGCCATTCTCTTGAACACATCTCCCTTCTCTTCAATCGCAAAAGCATGGAGAACATCTACCAGGCAGAGGAGAAGAGCAGCTCCCGGCAGCCCTGTCCCCATCGCACCGCACAGCCTCTGCAGCCCCCACGTCCTCCGCAGGGAGGGCAGGAAGCCTCAGCAGCGTCAGTGCCAGGCAGGGACGATGCACACACCAGCTCAGATGGGGTTTGCAAATGACCCCCTGCCTTCAGTGCACACGGCTGATAGCAGGGATCAAACAGCAGCTGAAATATCCCATTCCAGCCCTCTGGGAAGCCCTCTGAACAACCCTGGGGCAGGCTGTTCCCTGGGACACGGGCTCTAGAACCCTCCCTCTTCCCAGCTGCTCTGGAGTGTTGTGACTATGAGCTGGCAGCTCCTTTGTGCAGCGATGGGGAGCGTGGTGGCAACAGGGGAATTGCCACCATCTTCTTGAAAGTCTCAGTTGCAGTGAATGTTAATCATTGCTCTGAACCCTCCAAGTACAGTGAACCCAGAGAAGACCCTCCTCTGATGGCAGATGACCTCCATAGCCCAGAAGAAGAGGTCTCAAACATGGTAGTTAGACTTTTACATCTTCTCTGATGGCTTTCCAAGGGCTTTGTGTGCCAAAGCTCCTCCACACAGGTAATGTTTGAGACTCCCCCCCTGCATCTAAGATACTCTCACAGAGCTCTCTGTGAGGACACCCTGCCCCAAAGATCACAACGCAGTCCTCTCAGTAACCAACCTTTATTTGTGCAGAACTATTGCTCTGGGTGGCTCCCAGGTACAGAGAAAGGTACAGCAGTGCTCCAGAAGTATCCGATTTATCCCCCTCTCACACAGCAATGCCAAAGTCAAGCTTTGAGCCTCTGTTTGTGCTCTATTTTTGCACGATTCTGGTGCTTCTGCTCCTTCAGTTGATCTGGTAACACTTCATCAACTCCAGCACTCTCCTTTCCTCCTCGGTTTCCTTTTGCAAGCTGGCATCCATGAGGCTGCCTTCCTGCTCTGCTTCGCAGCCGGCTGTGCTGCTGGGATGGCCGGCGGTCCAATCCCCCCTGCTCATGCTCCACAGCTTCCTAAACAAATCCCTGCTGCTCTCCTTCTCCAGCTCGCTCAGAAGATCCAGGTTTAACCCGAAGCGCTTGGTGCCCGAAAGGCTCTGTAGGATCTGAAGGATGGCATCTCTGTCTTCATGACAGACATTCTCTGCCAGCACCGTCAGAAATTCACCCAGGAGGCCATAGCCCAAGTCAGCCTGAAAGATTCTGCCCAAGGCCTCCCCTCCCAGCGCCAGCAGAAACTGGTATTTCAGTTTTCTGCTTTTTAAGCATCTGCGCCAATCTCTGTGAAATTCAGCAGAGGTTCCAGGCAGTCCATCCAGTTCCTGAAAGAAAAAGTAGTTCCTTCGATTTTGTTCCCACTGATGATTTGCATCCTTCCTCCCCCCGGCCCCGAACAACCTGTGCATGGCTGAGATGTCTTTAACAGACGCTTATAGCACAAAGGGCTGCATAAAGCTTGTGGGGTGGCAAAACAAAGACAAGGAACTACCATTTCTGGTTTCTGTGGGGTTCCTTGAGCCCCATAGAAACCAGAGGACTTCAGAGAAAATAAAGGAAGAATGGATGAGGCATGAAATGTGGTGTGGATAAACAGACCAAGAGTGGAGTGACCCCAATCCTAACCAGAACCAGACATGCTGCCTGCTGCGGATCCATCACTGCTGCTCGGGAAGGGAGCTCCTGGTGATCAGGGTAGCTCAGTAGAAAGCTCTGCTCCACCTCGAGCACTGTGAGGCAAATCAGAGGAGTAAAGAGATGAAAGAGGTAAGATGTAACCCCCAGAAAAGACGCAGATGGCTCTCCCCCACCGTCTTGTAACAGACTGCATTCATAGGGGTCTCTGGCAAGAGCTTGCACTACAAGAGAGCCAAGCTCAATGTGGGATTCCCAGATAAAAGAAAATCCTGTTTTATACAACATGCAATTGAACGGCTGAACTCATCACCGCCGACTTCTGTAACTAACACACAGACTGAAGGAGCATTAAAATGTTTAGGCTTTCATCCAGAGAGCAAGAACAAGGCCCAGCAACATCAGGCTGTGTCGGAACACAAACCGGAGAAGCCCTGGAGATCAGAGCCCAGGCGCTAATGGGATTAGGAACAGGATTTGCTCTGGGGAGATCATTGCTCATGCTAAGAAAACACAAAGCTGCCTAGAGGAGTTGCAGAAACATCTCATAATAAACAGGCAAATTAGGTTCAGTGTCAAAAAAATCAGAGAATCGTAGAATCATGGAATGGTTTGGGTTGGAAAGGAGCTTAAAGCTCATCCAGTTCCACCCCCCTGCCCTGGGCAGGGACCCCTTCCACTGGAGCAGCTTGCTCCAAGCCCCTGTGTCCAACCTGGCCTTGAACACTGCCAGGGATGGGGCAGCCACAGCTTCTCTGGGCACCCTGTACCAGCGCCTCAGCACCCTCACAGGTAAGAGCTTTGTCCTTAGATCCAGCCTGAACTTCCCCTGTTTCAGTTTGAACCCATCACCCCTTGTCCTATCACTATGGACCCTAATGAAGAATCCCTCCCCAGCATCCTTGTAGGCCCCCATCAGATCCTGGAAGGCTGCTATGAGGTCACCACACAGCCTTCTTTCCCAGGCTGATCAGCCCCAACTTTCTTAGCCTGCCTCCATGTGAATCATCCCCAGGAATCATCCTTGTCTATACATCCAGTGACCAGGACATTCCAGCGTGGGCAGAGTCCAACGGTGAGGGCAGGATAGATGCCACTCCAATCACAAATGACCCAGATAGAAGATGTTTAGACACCATTTCACACAACTGGAGAACTAAGGAGCATCCAGCGAACTCCTCAGGCAGCAGGTTTGGAACAAAAGAACACTTTTCCCATCGTTAAACCACGGGATGAGGAAGCGCTGGCTACGCTCTCGGTCTGTAGCTATTAAACTTGATGCTCCAGATGCACAACCCTGGCTCCTGGTCTCTAAACCGCAGCCAGCTGGAAAAGTGCAGTCAAGGGAGGGCACTCTTCCCTAAGAATCTGTTCCTGGCCACCACCAGAGGCAGGGCACTGGGAGCTCTGCAGCTGGCCTTGGATTCCCACAAGGTTGAAGCAGATTCTTGAGGCAGGTGGTGCAAGCTCTTCTCAGGCACAAAGTAGTGGGCAAGGATGAGCCCTGTGGTTATGCAAGCACCAATGCTCCCAGGGACTTTGAGGGCTTGCTCATGGGTAGAGATACTGCTGAATAACATGCATTTTAAGAGAATACCCCAAATTATTTTGGAGTGATGTTTAGGTGTGGATAAAGGCCTGGAGAGCATCTCTCTCACCTGGGGTATTTCCACATCACTGGCTTGCGGCGCCTTGGCATGGGCTGCACAGGGGTTCCACAGCACGCTCCTCCTCTGGCCCATCTTGTCCTTTTTCTCTAGGGGCTTGAGGTGTGATGCCAGCACGATGTTCCTGCAGGCAACAAGAAGGGCAAGGGATGCTTAGCAAGAGCAAACGCTCCGAGGCTTCAAGCTTCTTCTCTGAGGCAATTTCTCAGTTTGGATCATAGCGACCTGGACCGGCTGCAGGAGTGAACACAGACTGGAGGAAGGGTGCTCAGGCATTGGAACAGGCTGCCCAGGGCAGTGCTGGAGTCACCATAGAATCGTAGAATAGTTCGGGTTGGAAAGGACCTTAAGATCATCCGGTTCCAACCCCCCTGCCAGGGGCAGGGACACCTCACACTAAACCATGGCACCCAAGGCCTCGTCCAACCTGGCCTTGAACACTGCCAGGGATGGAGCATTCACAACCTCCCTGGGCAACCCATTCCAGTGCCTCAGCACCCTAACAGGAAAGGATTTCCTCCTTATATCCAATCTAAACTTCCCGTTTCAGTTTTAACCTGTTACCCCTTGTCCCATCACTCCAGTCCCTAATGAAGAGTCCTTCCCCAGCATCCCTATAGCCCCCTTCAGACACTGGAAGCTGCTCTGAAGTCTCCACGCAGCTTCTCTTCTCCAGGCTGAACAGCCCCAACTTCCCCAGCCTGTCTTCATACAGGAGCTGCTCCAGCCCCTGATCATCCTCGTGGCCTCCTCTGGACCTGTTCCAACAGCTCCATGTCCTTTTTATGTTGAGGACACCAGAACTGCACACAATACCTGCACACCATCCCTGCAAGCGTTCACACCCCGTGGAGACGAGCCCTCGTGCCATGGGTCAGCGGTGGCCTTGGCAGTTGGACTGCATGAGCTTAAAGGGCTTCTCCCACCCGGTTGACTCCAGGACTCTGTGATTCCCGGGGCCCCGCACCGGGCTTGGGGCGCTCACAAGCGCAGTGACCTCCTCTCTCCAGAGCCCTTGGAGCTCCAGACCCCATCCCTGCGGCTGTGCTCGGCCCCAGGGCAGGAGCGCCCGGTGCTGACGGAGCCCTTTGGGGTGGGACCCCCCCCGCTCCTGCCGGGGGTCCCCGTCCGACCTGAACTGCTCGTAGGAGGGAAGGCGCTGCCGCAGGGCGCGCAGCTTGGCCGCGTTCTCCCTGTCCCGACGCTCGTCCTCCGCCACCGCCGCCCGCAGCTCCCGCTCCAGCGCCCGCGGGTCCACGGCCCCTTCCGCATCCATCCCGGATGGAGCTCAGCGACCTGCGGGGGACAGGGACACCCCTGGGTGCGCTCCTGTCGTGACAACCCCACTCCTATTGTGACAGTCCTGCCTTGGGGACGCCACTCCTATTGCTCCGCGAGGACGCCACTCCTATTGCTCCTGTCGTGACAACCCCACTCCTATTGTGACAGTCCTGCCTTGGGGACGCCACTCCTATTGCGATAGCTCCGCGAGGCCCTGATGCACCTCCAGTCCCTGAGGCTCTATCGCAATAGTCCCACCAGGCCATGTGAACCCCCGGCTCTGGGAACCTTCGCTCTCTCGCGACAGCCCAGTCAAACCACGCGCACCACCGGCACAGGGAACTCTGTCGCGACAGCCTTCCCAGGCTGCCGGTACTGGGAACCTTTGCTCTACAGCGACAGCCCCACCAAGCCACGTGCACCGCCGGCACTGAGAGCCCTCGCTCTATCGCGACAGACCTCCCAGGCTGCCGGCAACAGGAACCTTCACTCTATCGCGACAGCCCCCCCCCCCCCCAGGCTGCCGGCAATAGGAACCTTCGCTCTATCGCGACAGCCCGCCCCCAGGCTGCCGGCACTAGGAACCTTCACTCTATCGCGACAGCCCTCCCCCAGGCTGCCGGCACTAGGAACCTTCACTCTATCGCGACAGCCCTCCCCCAGGCTGCCGGCACTAGGAACCTTCGCTCTATCGCGACAGCCCTCCCCCAGGCTGCCGGCACTAGGAACCTTCGCTCTATCGCGACAGCCCTCCCCCAGGCTGCCGGCACTAGGAACCTTCGTTCTATCGCGACAGCCCTCCCCCAGGCTGCCGGCACTAGGAACCTTCGCTCTATCGCGACAGCCCTCCCCCAGGCTGCCGGCACTAGGAACCTTCGCTCTATCGCGACAGCCCTCCCCCAGCCTGCCGGCACTAGGAACCTTCGCTCTATCGCGATAGCCCTCCCCCAGGCTGCCGGCAACAGGAACCTTCGCTCTATCGCGATAGCCCCGCCACCCCCAGCCGAGCTCCAGCCACGCGCGCGGGCTCCCCTTCCGTCGCCATAGCGACAGGGCAGCGCCCCCGAGGCCCCCGCGGGGCTGTCCCGACCGCGCCTGACGGACCCGGTACCGACCGCACCCGACAGACCCGGCCCCGGCCCGCGGCCACCGGGACCCCGCCGAGACCGGACCCGGCTTCGTCCCGTCCCCCGCGGAGCGCGTCGCTGACGGAGGACAGGGGGCGCTCCTTGGTGACCGGCGGCGCGGGCAGCCCTGGGGCCTTCCGCAGCGGTGTCGGCGGCGCCGGAGGCGAGGGCAACGCGGAGGGTGAGCGCTGTGCCGGGGCCGGGGTAGGCCCGGAGGGGCAGCGGGGAAGGCGGAGGGCGCTCGGCGGGCCGGGGCCGGGAGCGCTTTGTGCGTGCGGCAGAGCCGGAGCCCTGCCTGAGCCCCTCCCGCCCGCAGCATGGACACGGACCTGTACGACGAGTTCGGGAACTACATCGGGCCCGAGCTGGACTCGGACGATGACGACGATGAGATGGGCCGGGAGTCCAAGGACCTGGATGAGGTGAGCGGGGGGCACGGGGCGAGGGGCAGCGGCCCACGGGAGCAGGGGACGAGCACCGCGGGCTCCCTGAGCTGGCAGTGATTCCTTTTGCATGCTGGGCCCTGGCCCTGCAGTGGTGGAGTTTGAGTCCTAAGGATCCAGAGGGATCTAGTTAAAGATCACAGGGGGGTTGGACAGGTAAGCTTTGAAGGTTCATTCCAACCCCAGCTATTCCACGATTCTGAGAGTGGAGTTGGTTTGTAAAGGATTCAGGAAAAGCTGCCCTCCTGTTCCTGGGGTAACGGGAGAGACAAAGTTCCTGTTGGAGTCACAGAGCAGGGAGCTTCTGCACCTCCAGCTGTATTTGGCTTTTGGAGGTTCTGCATCCCTTCAGTGAGGTCTTCAGGCCTTTAGTGCCAGTGCTGCAGCAGCGTGGCCAGGAGCTGTGTTCTGCAGTGCTAAAGGCAGAGCAGGCTCCACAGGCACCAGAGGAGAGCGGCAAGGGCAGGGGGGACAGCAGAAGTTCCCTGGCTGGGTTGTGGCTCTCTTTCACTGTATGACACCAAGCCTGTGCCTTCTGGGCTGACTGGTGTTTGTAAAGCACTTCGGTGCAGGCAGCAGCTCAGTGTGAGCATTGGTTGCAGCTCGACGATGATGACGATGATGATGATATGGGGGACCATGATGAGGACCACCCTGGGATGGACGTGGTGCTGCATGAGGATAAGAAGTACTATCCCACCGCTGAAGAGGTCTATGGGCCCGAAGTAGAGACAATTGTACAAGAGGAAGACACGCAGCCTCTCACTGGTAAGTGGTGTGGAAGCAGCAAGTTGGGTATGGAGGGAGAAGACTCTTGATGGATCCTTGGAAAAGAGGAACTAATATTCCCTTCCCTTCTCCCCACTGGTTTTAATGCCCCTTTCAAATTCCCTTTAGCCCCAGGAGCACATTGACTCTTGCTTGTCCAGCGGTGTGCAGGGTTTGGCACTTGGGATTATTACAAATGCCAAACAATGTTTTAAAGAGCAGATACTCAGCAGATCCTGTCAAGATCTTGAAGAAGAAATGAAAACGTGTTCAAGTCATCTCATTTGTTCCTTCTGTAGTAGAACAGTTTGGTTGGCAGGGTCCTGCGATGATCGTCTGGTACAACTGCTTTTATTTAGGAAAGCTAAGAGCATCTGTCAGCTTGAAAACTGTGTATCTGTGTGGGTCCCTGTGCCCTCTGGCTGTTTCTGAGCCAGCTGGGTTCAGGGGCTCTGGTAACTGCGTTCATTGTTCTTCCTCTTGTTTCCAGAGCCTATTATTAAACCTGTGAAAACCAAAAAGTTCTCTCTGATGGAACAGACGTTACCGGTCACTGTCTATGAGATGGAGTAAGTAACAGAGAGGGGTTTAAGGGTGGCCGGTGGCTGTGGTCCCTCACTCTTGCTTGCTTGCAGGCAAAGGCAGAGGGAGGCAGAGTGATGCGTGCTGTGTGGAGGAGGCACATTGCAGGGGACATTGGTTTTGTTTCTTACTGATAGCACAGTAGAGCTGAGGGCAGCCATTTGCAAGGTTTTTGCCCCAAAACCGAGTGGAAGGCAGTAGCAGATTAACCATTTGACAGTTATTTTCCCTCCACAATATGCAGCACAGTGCAGGGTTTTCTGAAGTAGAATGTAATTTAACCTTGGCAGCTGATCTAGAGCTTGGTAATGGGAAACCTCTGTGGGGCAGTTTTGCTGAAGGCAGATTTCCTTCACTGGCTCAAGAAGTACTTACACGGTCAGTATGTAGCACACCTCAGATTGGGGCATTTTAGGTTGATCCCTGTGACCGTTGGCCTCCTGCTGTCTCAAATTAATTCCTATGTATCCTGGAGGAAACCTGCTCTAGTGGAAGGTGTCCCTGCCCATGGCAGGGGTTGGAACTGGATGAGCTTTAAGTTCCCTTCCAGCCCAAACCAGTCTGGGATTCTATGAATTTCCGTGCTGCTGGATATAATATCTCACCCAACTTTGTTAAGGAATAAAACCTGTTGTTGACTTCCTGTATTAAAAATATAAGCTCAGCATCGACGTCTGTTGTCGCTGGGTGGAGGGGCTCTGTATCCTCACATAGTGTTTCTATACGTTGTCTTCTATTTGAGGATGAACAGATTGAGCTGCGTGAGTGTCTCATAAGCTCCTCTTTCCACATGCCCCTTTGTGGCTAGTCAGAGCCTGTTCCAGCTTTTAACTGTTGTATTCAAGTGGAGATCCCAGAGCTGGATGCAGGGTGAGCAGCAGCTCCCTGTGTGCCAGGCCCCAGCGGGAGCTGTCCCTCTTCCTCCCAGTGAGGATCCTTTATTTTCCAGCAACAGAATTTCACTGGAGTTTGTATTCACTCACTTGGGTACTTGGATGTCTGGGATCTTTATGGAACGGCTGCTTCTTGGGGCTGTTCCCTGATACTGTCAGTATGGCTGTGCTCGTTTATCCAAGAGGTCTTTGATATAGCCAGATAGGAACTGAAGAGCCTGCTGGGTCTTATTTCCTTAAGCAATTCATTTTGCTCTTGGTCAATGTCCTGTACTCTTCATCAGCCACCCTTTTCGTGATCCCTGTGTCCTCTGCTCATTCCATCTGTAATGAATTCCTCCTGTTTGTTGATGTAAATGGTTAGGATGGCACCAAGAGAAATTCCTTGTGGGACTTAGCCAGAAACCTGCAAGCTTGGTATTGATTTCCCATTTAGCCTTATTTTCAGACCAATAAGCAAGATTTTAGTCTGTATTATTATTGATTTTTGCATTTATTTTTTAGCTCTTAATCCAAATTTTGCATGTTAAAAAGTCAACCACATCAGGGAAAATTAAATCTTTGTAAAATGAGATTATTTGACAGCCCTTTATTTCCTGTAGACCCATAGCACTGGATCCATGTTTGTAGCTTCCAGTTATTTTTTAGGGTAGTTGGGAATTTGGGATCTCAGTAATATGTTGGACAGGATCCAAGCAACTGATTCTAAAGAGATTTAAATCCCATTACTGTTTCCTAGAGCCCCTGAGAACATCCCTGTTTTAGGACCTGAAAATCAGAACTAATAGTCTATGGAGGCCCCTGGTTACCTTTTAAAACTCCCTGGGGTGCTTGGTACCCAGCTCTGTGATTTACTTGACGGCCTGCCACTCCTTGAGTGGAGAGATTTCATCATCCAAGTACATGAATGTGACTTTTGCTCCCATACTGACGAGAAGAGGAGAAAAATACTCAATAATATTCCATTGCTGGCAGTTTTACCAGCTCTATATCCTCCCACCCACTGCCATCTGTCTAGGACTCCAACTTTCTTGTCCTCCCCATCTGGAAAGTGGGATTCTTCCTCCGCAGGGCACTGGCAGAAGGAAAGTTTGGAGAGGATTCGGGGGGACCTTGGATAGAAAGTGTAGCTGAAATGGCACCTGCTTTTCTTAGATGCAGCAGAAGCTTCTAACAGTCTTTTGTGTTTTATTCCTCCAGTTTCCTGGCAGATCTGATGGACAACTCAGAGCTAATTCGAAATGTGACTCTGTGTGGGCACCTTCACCACGGCAAGGTAGTGTGGGCATCCAGCCTGGGTCGGTGATAGCAATGATCCCTGTGTTGCTTGCTTTAAGTCTTGCTCTAGACCTCTCACTCCCTGCAGCAGCAGACTGTCTGCTCCTCTTGCTAACAGTTATTTCTAGGTTTTAGTAATGTTTGGGTTGGAAGGGACCTTAAAGCTCATCCCTGCCACGGGCAGGGACACCTTCCACTGGAGCAGCTTGCTTCAAGCCCCTGTGTCCAACCTGGCCTTGAGCACTGCCAGGGATGGGGCAGCCACAGCTTCTCTGGGCACCCTGTGCCAGCGCCTCAGCACCCTCATAGGGAAGAGCTTTGTCTTAAGAGCTCATCTCAGTCTCCCCTCTGGCAGGTTAAAGCCATTCCCCTTGGCCTGTCCCTGCAGGCCCTTGTCCAAAGCCGCTCTCCAGGTTTCCTGTAGCCCCCTTAGGAACTGGACCTGCTCTAAGGTCTCCCCTTCAGGAGCCTTCTCTTGTCCAGGCTGCCCCAGCCCAGCTCTCTCAGCCTGGCTCCAGAGCAGAGCTGCTCCAGCCCTCGCAGCAGCTCCGTGGCCCTTCACAAAGGTTTTCATGAAAGAAAACCACGTGGAACTAACAACATGCTCAGCTTTCTGTGTCCTGCTACTACAGGGATGGGACTGTGCTTGTATTTCTCTCTCTGAATGTAGTCACCTCCTTTCTCTTGATACTTTCCAGACTTGTTTTGTTGACTGCCTGATAGAGCAGACACACCCTGAAATCCGGAAGCGCTACGACCAGGATGTAAGTGTGCTTTTGGTGTATTCCTGCCCTGAGGAACGTGGGTTGGCTTTTACATTCAGTGGGAGCATGACTGTATGTGGGTAGCGTGTGGTTTAGTGATTAGAACGTAGGATTGGGCAGGCAGAGCTCAGTCCTGATTCTATCTGTCACTTTCCACCTTAACTCTGTCTAAGGAGTTATTATGTCCTGCTTCAAACTTGATATTTGGTACCACTTTGTGATATTCTGACTTTTGTTTTGTCTTTGCAGCTTTGCTACACTGATATATTGTTCACAGAGCAAGAGGTGAGTGAGCCTTGTAGAGCAGGCAGTGATTTTTATCCAGTTATCTCATGCTAAACTCACAGTTACTTGCTGAAGGCAGTTCCATCTTCCATTTTAACATCTTTTTGTGCATTCCACATTCTGATTATTTTCTTCATTGATGTTTGCCTCAGTGAGATTCCCTGGTCCAACTTTCTTCCATTTCCTGCAACCCTCATCACGTATGATTTTATTTATCTGAGATGATAGCCTGTGTAGTGTTGAAGATCTATAGAAGAATTATCCCGTTTGGATAACTCTTCTTTTCTTCCAGAGGAAGAGGTGGAAGGGGCTCACAGCAGTGCCGGATGAGGGCAAAAATGATGATTTCAAAATACACATGTTTCTCCTTGGTTTCCTTTGATGGGAACCCCTAGCTGGGTGCTCTGACTCCATGTGTTGGGGTGTGAATGGGAATCTTATTTTGCCCTACTTGCTAAATATTGCTATGACCAGAACAGCCCTATGAAGCATTTATTTTCTCTTCATCCTAATGTTCTACTTCATACCCTGTATGATCAGATCTTACTCCATGAGGAGTAACTTGGCAGCAGCAGAACGGTGAAAGCATAGAAAAGCATGCATATTCTATCTCTGGTGTTGCATATTGTACTTCTTCAGCTGGAGCCAGGGGTGGATTGGGCAGTGGTAGCTCACCAGTCTGCGCCAGTATGGATGAGTGAGTTGCAGTGCTCAGGATGTCCTGGGTGGATGTTTACTTCTTTCCACTGTTTCTGATTTTCCCTTGGTCATCTTTTGCATCTTTACATGGTCATTTTGCTTTCTTTTAATGGATAATCCTGGTTTCCTGTCTTTCAGAGGGGAGTAGGGATCAAGAGCACACCGGTGACGATTGTTCTGCCAGACACCAAAGGGAAGTCTTTTCTCTTCAACATCATTGACACTCCAGGTGATTGGGTAGTCCTGAAAATCCTGGTTTTGGGATGCACTTAGCTGGAGGCAGCAGATACATGGCCATGTGAATCCAGATTTGTCATTAATAATCCTCTCTGGTCCTCTGGGTAGGGCTGTGCACAGGAGCAGAGCAGTAAAAAAGTGTACAGTGATGCTTAATGAAGGTCTTCAAAGAGCTTTTGTGTTGGATTGTGTAGCGTTGGAAAGAATCCATACCCTGAAACCTCACTGATTCATGGAATGCCATGGAAACATGGAAACCCATGTGTTGGTTTGTGTTTTTTACAGATGATTCCAGCCTAGTCCTGAGCCTTTAGTTAAGTTCATTCTGAAATCACATCCAGCAGTAAGGAGTAGCTGGCCTAATTGAGGGCCAGTGAGGCTGAAAATGTGTTTCACTCAAGTGTACAAGAAGCACACACAGAACTGGATTTTCCAGGTATCACCATGCAGTGGAGGCTGTGCTTTTCTCAGATGCTCTTGCCCCACAGTGAGACTCTTGGCAAGTTCCCTCAGGCCTTTAGCAAGCTCCTTTTGGGGGGACATAATTGCAGCTCTGTGGTAAGAAACCAATGCCAAACTTTAGGAATGAGGGTCTTGGGACACATCTGTTGAGTTACAGCTCAAGATGAGGGAGGTTAGAGAGCAGGAGGAGACTGGAGGGAGAGGCATCTGTTGTTCTTTGGTAAGAAGCAATCTTCCTCCTTTTCCTGAAGTACTTGCACGGAGTTGTGAGAAAAACAGGAGCAAATGTGAGGAAAAGCGCCTGTTAAAACAAGTTGTTGTGGTTATTCTCAAAAAATAGCATTAGAGCTGAAGCAGATCCCTACCCAGAGCTTTGGCAGCCGCTCTCGGGTCCCTGTCTGAGGAGGAAGCCGTCTGTCTTCTGCCTTGCTGGATACCAGTGACCAGAGCAAGCTGCAGAGCAGAAGGGTGGCTTTCCACCCTCTGTGCTGCTGGTGCCAGGGCTTGCTCTGGTTCTCACCCCTCTTTTGTGTTCTTGAAGGTCACGTTAATTTCTCTGATGAGGTGACCGCTGGCCTTCGTATCTCGGATGGTGTCGTGCTTTTCATTGATGCGGCTGAGGGGGTGAGTGCCAGGTTTTCCTAGGGGTGAACTTCAGAAGCAGTTCCTCTGGACTCATTGTTCCTGCCTGAGGATGAAGGCCTGGGCTGGGTTCAGCTTTGTGGGCTGAAGGGTTTTTGGAGGACGGTTTGGGAAGCAAGAGTGTTTTCCAGCCAAACCAGGCAGTCAAGCCTCTGGCTTCAGTGTCCAGGGCTGACGTGATGTGTGTGACCTGCAGGCTGATTATCTAACTTGTTTGCATCTCAATCCCTATGATACCTAAAATTGAGCGGATTATTTATATCAGAGAAGTCCAAGGGGTAGGATTCAAGGAATTTGGTTGGGTTAGCACCTACTTCTAAATTTCAGGGTGATGAGCTGATTGCTGGTGGCTGAGCTTCGACTCTTCTAGACTCACAGCCCTGTGTGTAAGGGTCGCTGCTTTGTCTCTCACGCCCTAGATAGCATCTTGTGGAGGGCTTTCACCAGGGGTGTTTGTGCTCTTACTCCCTGCAGGTGATGCTGAACACAGAGAGGCTGATCAAGCATGCTGTGCAGGAAAGGCTGGCAGTGACTGTGTGCATCAACAAGATAGACCGACTGATCCTGGAGCTGAAGTTGCCCCCTACAGATGCTTATTACAAACTCAGACATATTGTAGATGAGGTTAACGGGCTGATCAGGTAGGGGTGTTTGGGATGATGCGTTGTTGGTGCTTGTTGTCCCTGTTCTGTTGCAGGTGCTTTGCTCTGTGAGCCCTTTATGTGCCTAAAAACTAATGAGTTTGTCTCTTGATACATTGAATTGTAGAAAACGGGGCAGGAGGGAGCATTGGAAATCCATCTCAACCAATATATTGAATTAGGATTGGCTCTTCATGGCGAACTTCTTAGGATCAGCTCTTTTTTTCCTTTATTAAAAAGTAGGGAAAGCAGACATATGACCAGAGCAGGGATCTTCTGTACTCCCAGATGTCTCAAATAAACTGAAATTGTCCAGGCTGAATCCCAAACTGTAGGTTGAGATGTCTTAAAACTCCTACACATTTGTTACAAAACTAGTAGGAACTTGCTGTCCCAACCCCTAAGAGAGGCTATGATATTGCTATGGTCAAACCTTGCAAGATCCTGCTCAGAGGAGGGAGGCACATCTTTGGCTTTCACAGGGGCAATGCATCATTCCTGTGATTCTGCTGCATCCAGGTGATTTCCTTAACAGCATTCTCCCCTTCAAGTGTGTAATTTCCACACGAGCTCACTTGCATGTCTCCCTGTTCGATTGCTGCTGGCATCAAGCAGCTCGAGCAGGGTGATTTATCCTGTCTAGCACTCCTGTGAACTCACTCAAACTGTTACGAACCAATTCTGTCCCTACGTTAATTGCCTTGCATTATCATTTCCCTTGCTTGGTTGACCTTCTTTTAGGGGAAGAAAAACTCAACCTGTCAAAAAATACTTGTGCTGCTGACTTTGATGTTCTGGGTCTTTAACTGTTTCTTTGCACACTGATATTTCTTTTGTGCACATGAATCTTTGGAAGTTTAGCATCATAAAATGATACTGACTCTGACATTCCGATGGCAAGCATGCTGCAGCCTCTTTTAAGATGCTCTTTGGCAATGTAGAACCCTTCCTTGCCTGTCACATACTGCTGTTTGGTGTGGGAAGTGGATTTAAGTGTCTTCTTTGGTTCATAACATTGATTTGTTTCTTTTTTTTTTCCCCCTTGTCTCTAAAAACTGTCTCCTCTCAGCATGTATTCCACGGATGAGAACCTCGTTCTGTCTCCCCTTCTGGGGAACGTGTGTTTCTCCAGTTCACAGTACAGCATCTGCTTCACGCTGGGATCTTTTGCAAAGATTTATGCAGACACATATGGTGAGGATTATCCAGAAACCTTGCACACTTTTAACATCTCATTGCTTGACCTTTTCTGTTGAGGTTTTCTGAGCTATTTAGCTTCAGCTTTCACTGCACGTGTGAGGCCAGGATATGTGTTCTGAAATTTGTAGGAGTTGAGAACTACTGCAGATCTGAAGCCTGGGTGGTAAACAGCAAAGCTACAGTTCCAGGGTGGTTTTAGCTGCATAGTTTCTCCTGAGAAGTGTTTCTTGATTCAGAAGCCACTATTTTTTACATAATCTTAAGCATAAAAACCAAGTCCTGCCGTGGCAGTTGGAGGCAAGTGGATGTGTTGTACTTTTGCCACCTTCTTGCAACAGCCCAGTAGTGAAGCAGTTAAGTTCTGCCTGCCTTTTCACACAGGTCTCCAGAGTGTGGGACTCAGCTGCAGCCGGGCACATGCTTGGCCCACAAGGTTTTGCTCTCTTGCCCTCTTTCTTTTTTAAGAAGCTGTCTTCTTCTGGCTTTGATTTAATTTGCTGTTCCCCAGGTGCCCACTCAAGGCAATCTGCCACTTGTAAAAGCAGGCCTTTTGCTTGCATTAGCCAGCTGTACAGCAGAGGTTTTTGAAGTCTGACACTGGGGAGTTTAGGGTGATCTGTAGGATCCCCATGAGCAGGGGAAGAAGGATGTTGTAAAGCAGCTGGCCCAGCTCTTGCAAAGAAGTTAGCCTGAGGGAGGATGGAGTTATAGGGGTCAGGGACTGATGTGGCAGCATTATCACGTGTCCTCATGAGCTTGGGGAAGTAAATGAACTCCCTGGGCATCACAGTATTAACCCAATGCCTGCTAGGATGGTATCCCTTTAGGGAACTGATAAAGATGCAGGGTGCAGGCACAGTTGCTAGGAGATGTCATCCATGTGGGGCAGACACAAGCTGAATGGGTGCTTGAAGTCAGTAGTATTCAGTTGTGGCGAGCAGGGATTTTATGTGCAGCCACCACACTTCAACTCACATGAGTTAGGGCAGTTTAACTGTCAAATCTGCAGCCACCATGAAATTTCTTATGCTGCACATCTGCCCACAGCAAAAGCTTGTTTGGGAAGTGCTGTAAATTGTCACTGCTGTCTTATTATTTGTAAATTCACCGTGACAGCCAAGCACTGCAGTGTTCCTTCAGCACTTGCCTGTGTGCTTAGTGCATCAGCTGAACAAGAGAAAAGAACCTGGAGATGTTCAGCAAGGCAGAAAGTGCTTGTGATAAGCCTGTGGGGCAGATGGGCTGTAAGCAACCCCAGCACCTTGGCACTCCAGCGTCAGGGTGCAGTGTTAATGTTTGGGAAATGAAGCAGATGTGCCTGGGCTCCTGCACACACACCTTGTGTGTAACTGAGAGAGTGGAAATCTTCCTGAGAGGTGGGTTTGTGAAGCCACAGTGTGCGTGGGCTGCTGGTGCCATCCACAGGGGACTGCTCTCTGCTCACCTCTCTGCTTGGTCTCCCCAGGTCAGGGAGTAATCGTATATTCAGAGCTGGGACCAAGTGGTCACTCATCAGCACTGGTCCCTTAAATCGAATCTGCAGGGGTTTTAAGAAAGCCAAGAAACAAAGATTTTTGAGGTGAGAGAAATGCAGTGACATCTGAGAGGCTTCTGTCTTTTTTTCCTTTAGGAGATATCAACTATCAGGAGTTTGCAAAACGGCTCTGGGGTGACATCTACTTCAACCCAAAGACGTAAGAAGCCTGTTTAAACATCTATTAGTTTATGGCTGGGTTTTCCCCTCCTTTCCATGTCAGATGTGGACTAGGTGACCACCCAAGCTCCCTTCCAGCCTATGCTAGAGAAGTGTCTGGGAAGGGTTGAGTCAGGCCTCCTTAGCGTGGGTCCACGTGGTCCTGCTGAATCCCATAAGCAGGAGGAGAGAGCCTCCTCTGGCCTTCATTTGGAGTAAGCGTGACTCCTGTGCCCAAACAGCTTCCCAGGAGGACTGGGAGGGGGAAGATAATGTGGGAAGAGCAGAGGTTGTGCTTGCAGTAGGGGTGCTTGCAGGCTCCTCAGGTCTCTCTTTGCTCTCCCAACAGCCGCAAGTTCACTAAAAAGGCCCCAACGAGCAGTTCCCAGCGCAGTTTTGTGGAGTTCATTCTGGAGCCCCTGTACAAGATCCTGGCTCAGGTACGTGGTGGCTCATCCTGCCTCCCACAGTCCCAGACGGGAGCAGCTGAGGGCTGGCTGCTGGAGTGCCTGCAGTGGGTTCTTCACAGATTGGGTCTGGGGGTGCAGAGCAATGGTGAGCAACTCCTTAGCAGTTGCTGCTTGGAAAGATAGCCCTATATTTGCACAGTTAATCAAACCACCTTTGCTCTCTCTAGTGCACTCTAATACCAGCCAGTGAGTTCTGTGCGAGCTCTAAACCAGAGCAGGTCAAGAGCCCTGATGGTGATTGCCAGGGTGTGAAGCTGCACCTGAAAGCCGTTGACTTGGACCCCTGCAGCAAAGCTGAGCGTGGTGCTTGGTGTCTTGCAGGTGGTGGGGGATGTGGACACCACCCTGCCCAGGACTCTGGATGAACTCGGCATCCACCTGACCAAGGAGGAATTGAAACTGAACATTCGGCCCCTCCTGCGGCTCGTCTGCAAGAAGTTCTTTGGGGAATTCACAGGTAAATGCTCTTTGGTTTCCCCTCCACAGTCCTCCCAGCACACAGCACCACAGTTAAGGGCTGTAGTACAGCCATGGCGTGCTCACTTGCACAGATCCCTTCTTGGCTGTCCAGATATAACATAGTAAACCCTTTGCCCAAAGGACAGCTTGAGACACTGCTCACATCTTCCCCTTGGCTGTGGGTGCGCTGCAGTCAGAATGGCTTTGCCTTGTGTAGGCTGGAGGCCATTTTTTCTCTCTCCACTGCTTAATCCTGTCCTCATGCAGTATTACTCTTCCAGGCTTTGTGGACATGTGTGTGCAGCACATCCCCTCCCCAAAGGTGGGAGCCAAGACCAAGATCGAGCACACCTACACCGGTGGAGTCGACTCAGATCTAGGGGAGGCCATGAGTGAATGTGACCCTGACGTAAGGAAACTCTTCTGCTTTGCTCGGAGGGTGCAAAAGCAAATGTGGCCAAGTGTGCTCTCACTGCCTCAACAGGGCCACTGCCCTCCTAGGCAGCCATCTGCACACATTTGACTGGCAGCATTGTGAAACCTCTCATCCGATAAGGAAGCAAATCTCTTCACTCTGAGAAACTTCAGTCGCCTGCCGGGGCAGGCCTGGAGAGGGAGAATTGTTTGGCAGTGCTCAGAGGAGAATAGGGCTAGGTCAGGACATTGGGGCACGTGGGAGCTGCGGGGTGATTTTGTGTCCTTTTGTTGCCTTTTTGTCCCTTTTCCTTGAAGTTTGAGTGTGTCTCCAAACTCTGAGGGAACTCATCTGAATTACACTGATAAAAATAACCCTGAATTAGTTAGTCAGCACCTTTCCTATCAGAGCCTTGCAGAAACCTTCCTCCTCAAACAGCTTGTACTGAGCTGTCATTCCGAGTTGTCTAGAGCCACCAACGCCAGGCAGCAGCTTAGGGAAGGGAGGAGTTTGCCCAGGACTTTTGCTCTGGTGTTTGGGGAGAAAACAAATCTCTCATTTTAACGAGTTGTGATAAAATTATACTGTGGTGACTGGCAACCAGATCACCAGGGGTGGAGGGACATTATGGGACTGAAAGCTGTGAACTGTGGAGGCTCACGTGCTCTGCCCTGAGCTGGTTTGCAGGCCAGGAGATGCCATTCCTCCTCATGGCCTTGTCCTAACCACTATTCACTGCTTCACACGAGGAGGGAAAGCTCCAGAAAAAGCCACTGAAGTTGTTTTAGGGATCTCCACACAGGGCAAGGAGATGTAGGACTTCCAGGGGAAGGAAATGAAGGACTTGGCAAGTCAAAAGTAATGTTGCTAAATTCCAGCCCATTAATCCCTTTGTATCCATGAGTCCTGCCAGGTCTGTGTCTGTTTCTTGACTGCGTTTTGAAAGAGGCTTATTTCTGTCTTTCTCTGTCATGGGAAGGGTCCACTGATGTGTCACACCACGAAAATGTACAGCACAGATGATGGCGTTCAGTTCCACGCCTTTGGCAGAGTGCTCAGTGGTACCATCCACGCTGGGCAGCCTGTGAAGGTCCTTGGGGAAAACTATACCCTGGAAGACGAGGAGGATTCCCAGATCTGCACCGTCGGACGCCTCTGGATCTCAGTGGCAAGGTATGGAAAGCTATGGCAGTGCTTGTTTGGGAGAGAAGTCACCTGGAGTGGTTGCTGCCAGGGACACAGAGGGAGAGAGTGCTGGAAGGGGCCTGAAGCTGCAGGGGTGCTGGAGCAGCTCTGCTCTGGAGCCAGGCTGAGAGAGCTGGGCTGGGACAGCCTGGAGAAGAGAAGGCTCCTGAAGGGGAGACCTTAGAGCAGCTCCAGTGCCTAAAGGGGCTGCAGGAAACCTGGAGAGGGGCTTGGGACAAGGGATGTAGGGACAGGGCAAGGGGAATGGCTTTAACCTGCCAGAGGGGAGACTGAGATGAGCTCTTAGGCAGAAGCTCTTCCCTGGGAGGGTGCTGAGGCGCTGGCACAGGGTGCCCAGAGAAGCTGTGGCTGCCCCATCCCTGGCAGTGTTCAAGGCCAGGTTGGACACAGGGGCTTGGAGCAAGCTGCTCTAGTGGAAGGTGTCCCTGCCCATGGGAGGGGTTGGAACTGGGTGGGTTTTAAGGTCCCTTCCACCCAAACTGTTCCATTACATTCTCCTGCTTTTCAGGTATCACATTGAGGTAAACCGGGTTCCTGCTGGCAACTGGGTGCTGATAGAAGGAGTGGATCAGCCCATAGTGAAGACTGCAACTGTCACGGAGCCTCGGGGCAATGAGGAGGTAACTGTGCATAGCTGGTATCCCTCAGCCATACAGGGAGCCAAGGGGATAGAATGCATCCCAAAAACTCAAGGTGTGAGGTTAGAGAAACATCTGCTGAGGTGCCAAGGTTCAAGAACCACTAAGGGAAAGGCAACAGCTTCCAAGGTTGTCTCTAACTCCAGTGACCACCTAACGATGCAGCTTCAGCTCTTTGTCCTTACCTGATTTCAGGCTCAGATCTTCCGCCCTTTGAAGTTCAACACCACGTCTGTTATCAAAATAGCTGTAGAGCCAGTCAACCCCTCAGAGCTGCCCAAAATGTTGGATGGCCTCCGCAAAGTCAACAAGAGTTACCCCTCGCTTACTACGAAGGTATTTGTGGTGTATGTGGGCCTGTTCCCAGCCCATGCTGTGGGCTGCCTCGTGGGCTGATCTTAACTCATTTTCCACTGTTGGTTGTTTTTGTTTGTAGTGTGGTTTTGTTCACGCTGGTGCAGTTGATTTCATAAATCAGGTGGAAATAGCAGAAAACTGTAAAGCCAGCAGGGAAAACACACACCTTGCTGTGCCAGGAGGCATCCTCCTGCAGAGCACATCAGCGCTCGCAGTCAGGAAGGGCTGTGGGAGCTTTCCTTGGCATGCTCTGATCCTGACCAATTTATTTAAGGCTGATGCTTCCTCAGGCTCCTGTAGGAGCTGGGAAGGGAAGGGCCTGGGAGCAGGAGAGCTGTCAGTTGAACACCTCCCTCATCTTTCAGGTGGAAGAGTCTGGGGAGCACGTGATCCTGGGGACAGGGGAGCTCTACCTGGATTGTGTGATGCATGATCTACGGAAGATGTATTCGGAGATTGACATCAAGGTGAGGAAATACCATGAGGGGGCCTCCAAGGAACCTGGAGAGGGGCTTTGGGCAAGGGCCTGCAGGGACAGGCCAAGGGGAATGGCTTTAACCTGCCAGAGGGGAGACTGAGATGAGCTCTTAGGCAGAAGCTCTTCCCTGTGAGGGTGCTGAGGCGCTGGCACAGGGTGCCCAGAGAAGCTGTGGCTGCCCCATCCCTGGCAGTGTTCAAGGCCAGGTTGGACACAGGGGCTTGGAGCAAGCTGCTCCAGTGGAAGGGGTCCCTGCCCAGGGCAGGGGTTGGAGCTGGATGGGCTTTAACATCTCTTACAACACAAACCATTCCATGATTTTATACCTGGAACTAGGCTTAAGTGTTGCTGTCTTGTTTGAATGAAGAAATTAGTAAAGCTGCCTGTGCAGGCCTCAGTGGGTCATACACGACACTGGGTAAAACACTTGGCAGAGGAGCCAGTTTTCTCTTGTAGGTGTTCAAAGCTTTCAAACAATCTCTTCAAAAACAAAGTTCTTGAACCCCTTACAAACCTGTTGCTGTTATCCCAGGTCGCCGATCCGGTTGTGACGTTCTGTGAGACAGTGGTGGAAACATCCTCCCTCAAGTGCTTTGCTGAGACACCCAACAAGAAGTAAGAGCCTGTGGGTGAGCTGGGCATGGGAGAAAGGCCGGAGGGGTTCACTGGTGACAGGCTTTGTCCCCTCCAAGGGGTCTGTTCTTGATGGCTCTTGTCCAGACCAGTGTTGTGTGCCTGAGTTGACAGCATTCTGTTGCAGCAGCTCTGCTGAGCTCAGTAACACACTGGTGTCCTAGGGATGTTTCTGTGCTTAGCAGGAACTCTCACAATGGAGGCAATAGAGACAGATCCACATCCTTTGTAGGAACTCTCATAATGGAGGTAATAGAGACAGATCCGCACCCTCCTTTCTTTTACCTACATTTCTCACCTTCTCAGCAGTTTTGTGGTGTTCTAAAGGCTAGGAGGATCCTAGAGAAGGAGCCAAAGAGCCCAGTGCAGCCTTCAGGAGCTCCCCAAACCTTCCATGACAAAAGTTTTGTCCTCTCATACTTAATCTTGCAATGGATGTGTTCCTTTCCAGTGGTGCACTGGAGCTTTACAGCCTGGTCTCATCTTCCTCCTCCAACAATGCATTATGAGATTCACATGACTGAAGGAGGGAGGCCTTGGGAGGGAGCACACAGGCTGAGTAGGAGGGTGGAGATCTGGGAGCACAGGACATTTTAATACCTTTATTCTCAGGGAAATCATGATCCATCCTGTGCTGAAGATGGCTTTCCTGTGTTCCCCTGTGCCTCCTGGTTCTTCTTGCCCTCTCTTATTCCCATACACTCTCTCCATAGTTGGCAACCTTATTTCTGGGAATGGAAAAGTTCCAGCCTTTGGTCAGTCTTTGAACTGTTGGGCATAGTGGAATGACTTGCTCTGGGAACAGGTTCCTCACATTGGTGGGGTTCTCCAAGGCAACATCCCATATGTCAAACACAGTGAATGTGAAAGGCTTTCCTAGAGGCTTATTGCCTGGCCCATGGGCTTCCCTCTGCAGCCTGGACATCTGGCAGGTGGGATGGAGCCACGCTGTCCCCCAGCAGTCTGCTTCTGGAGTGACCGGACTTCAAAGAGTTGTTAAGCACATGGGCTGTCTTTACAAGCAGGGCAGAAGGACACGGATGGCTTCATCTCCCCAGCTGTGTTCAGGGCAGTGCACAGTCCCTGAGGTCCTGCCAGTTAGTCCCATTTCCATCAGTCTGCAGACTAATTGCAACTGTCTGCCTCCTCAGGAACAAGATCACAATGATTGCTGAGCCTCTGGAGAAGGGACTCGCAGAGGACATTGAAAATGAAGTGGTCCAGATAACATGGAACAGGTATGACTGATGCAGGGAGAGCAAGAATCCAAATCACTGAGTGGGGGAAAGGGAATGCTGGGATCTGCAAGGTGCACAGTATGAGTCCACAGCCTATAGGCAGGGGTCCTGTGTTCAATACTGCTGCCAGCTAGTGGTGAGCATCCCTGCTGCAGCAAATGAGTTGTTCCAGGTGAAAAGCTGAGACTGTTTTATGCCTGGGGGGAGCAGGGTGGTAATGTTGTGAGTGCAGGTCAGGTACCTGCTTCCTAAAGTTTCTTCCTTTCTTCTTCCATCAGAAAGAAACTGGGTGAATTCTTCCAGACCAAATATGACTGGGATCTGCTGGCTGCCCGTTCCATCTGGGCTTTTGGGCCAGATGCAACTGGCCCAAACATCCTGGTAGATGATACACTGCCCTCAGAGGTGAGAAACGCAGGCAGGGGGTAAATTTCAGTGAGACATTTATTCTGTGATGCCAAGAGGTGACTGCTCCTTCCAGAACAAGGTTCTAATGCAGTTGGAGTGCTCATTGCTTTGTCAGATCTCACATCTGCTGTACTTTCTCCACCATACTCCTACCTTGGCTAGGAAATCACTTGTTACTATTCTGGTGTTACTATTTGGGTCAGTGTCCTCAAAATTGGCAACTAATTGGTCTGTGTTCCAGCATTACCAAAATAGGGATTCTTAATTTATAGCTCTAGATGCCAGACTCTGAAGATAATGCTCCTGAGCTGTGAGAGGGAGAGATGGACACTGGGGGTATATGGAGACATTGCTGCTCTTCTAGGAACTGGCTGCTTTTCTAGGAACTGGCTTTTGAGCACTGCAGTGTGTATGTTACTGTGTTGTGATGCAGGCTTGGTCTCTGAAGCAGTCTGTCTGTCTCTGTAGGTGGATAAGTCGCTGCTGGGCTCTGTGAAGGACAGCATTGTGCAGGGATTTCAGTGGGGGACGAGGGAAGGACCTCTCTGTGATGAATGTAAGTAAGCCTTCTGTGGAGAAGTGGAGCTAATAAGATTGATGAAATGCTTCCATATCTGAGCACTGGAGTGAGTTTGCTGGTGCAGTCCTGCAATGGCCAGCTCCCTTCTCACATCACAGCTGGGAGTGCTTGAAGAGGGAGATAAGAGGACTTCTCCCTTCATCCTGGCTGCAGATGCCACCCACAAGCAGCTCTGCTTGGCTCTACTTGTGTAGTTGAGGTGCAGACCATTGAGCACCCTGCAGAGATCTGCTGCTGAGCTGTTTGTGTCTCATATGCAGGGTTAGGGCATGGTCATGCATTCCCTGCTGGAATTCAATGTAGGAGAACTTCTTCCAGTGGCTGTAGGTGTTTGGGTGTTCGCTGTGTGCTCAGGCTCTCTGGGGATGTGTGTTCTGTGCAGAGAACATTCCCCTGGGGTCACTTGCTCTCTTTTCTGCCCTTCCTCAGTGATCCGCAATGTGAAGTTCAAGATCCTGGATGCAGTGATTGCTCAGGAGCCGCTGCACCGGGGCGGAGGACAGATCATCCCCACGGCCCGCAGAGTGGTGTATTCTGCTTTCCTGATGGTGAGCACTGCTCTGGGAGGACAAAGACTGACCCTTGCTCTGTGCCAGCACCAAGGAGAGTGGGCTGCATGTGTGCTGCATGGTCTGCCCCAAGGATGTCAGTGTAGGCTGACTCATTCATCCATTAACGTTTCCAGCTCCCCTGTGGGCTGCCAGACGGGTTTTACAAGTGATCACGTTCCAGTCTGGCTGGAAACTTGTGTGCATCTGCTCTGTCTCCCCTTTTTGCTACAGTTTGGCTTGCTGGGAAGGGTGGGCGTGAGGAAGAGGGAAGCATATGACTCATGGCCAGGGGAAAAGCTCCTTTCAGTGTTGGTAGCCATGGGGCAGCAGGAACCCTTCCATCCCAGTCAGGTGCTGCATTTCACCAAAGCGTGCCAGTCCCTGACTCTTCGAACCAAGTTGTGTTGGTGCTGCTGGAGGCTCAGTGGCTTGTGTCCCTTTCTCCTCACAGGCTACCCCTCGCTTGATGGAGCCCTACTACTTTGTGGAGGTGCAGGCTCCTGCTGACTGCGTGTCTGCGGTGTACACGGTCCTGGCCCGGCGGAGGTGAGCTGCTCTGACCACCCACCATCACCTTGTATTGCACAGCAGCAACTGCTCGCTTGGGATTTGGGTTGCTAGAGATGATCACAGTCCTAGCACTGCTTGTAAAGCAAGGGGAGAGAGTGAAATCTGTACAACGTGACAGCTGAAAGCTTCCTTGGCTGATCCCAGCACCTGTGCTGTGTGGCGAGGGAATGTCCAGGATCACATCCTGCCTTTAGTTTGTGCCTCGTTCTTCCTGAGCGTCAGAGAAGAGAACGTATAAAGGGGTATGAGACCCTACCTGGAGTACTGTGTGCAGCTCTGGAGCCTCCAGCATGAGAAAAATGTGGACCTGCTTGAGCAGGTCTAGAGGAGGCCATGGAGATGCTGTGAGGGCTGGAGCAGCTCTGCTCTGGAGCCAGGCTGAGAGAGCTGGGCTGGGGCAGCGTGGACAAGAGAAGGCTCCTGAAGGGGAGACCTCAGAGCAGCTCCAGTTCCTAAGGGGGCTACAGGAAACCTGGAGAGGGGCTTGGGACAAGGGATGTAGGGACAGGCCAAGGGGAATGGCTTTAACCTGCCAGAGGAGAGACTGAGATGAGCTCTTAAGACGAAGCTCTTCCCTATGAGGGTGCTGAGGCGCTGGCACAGGGTGCCCAGAGAAGCTGTGGCTGCCCCATCCCTGGCAGTGTTCAAGGCCAGGTTGGACACAGGGGCTTGGAGCAAGCTGCTCTAGTGGAAGGGGTCCCTGCCCGTGGCAGGGGTTGGAACTGGATGGGCTTTAAGGTCCCTTCCAACTCAAACCAGGCTGGGATTCTATGACATGTAGGAAGACTGATCTTTGTGATGTGTTGGCAGAGGCCACGTGACGCAAGATGCTCCCATCCCAGGCTCTCCTCTCTACACCATCAAAGCCTTCATCCCAGCCATTGATTCATTTGGGTTTGAGACAGACTTGAGGACCCACACGCAGGGACAAGCCTTCTCGCTCTCTGTCTTCCACCACTGGCAGGTGAGTCCATATCCTGGTGCGATGGGGAAGTGGGACATGGTAGGACCAGGAACCAGGTAAGTGCTCTCAGTAGAGCTCAGTACCACAGCTCATGCAGGCAGTACTCTGGAAAACATCCTCAAATGGGTCCCAAGCTGGGGAGGCTTTGTACACCAGCTGTTAAGTGTCTACCAGGAATCAATGGCTTTGTTCCATGTCACATCACCCTTTGCCCTAGTAAGGAAGTGCTGAATGCTGCTGCTTGCTGGGTGTGAGGGTCCTGTAGTGCCTGGAGAGAGGATGTCTTCATCTGGAAGAAGGGAACCTGTTTGGGTGCATTCAGTGCTCTGCAAGCCATGGGTTGTCACACTTCACTTTGCCTCTCAGAGAAAGCTTTTTAAAACTATGCAAAACGGGGTTTGGGACAAAATACTGTCTGCTGACCACTCTGGGGCAGATGAGGTTGCGTGGGAGCTACCAGTGTGAGCTGCACAGCTACTGTGGTACAGGCAGGTGAGAGCAGCAGCAGCCATCTGAGCCCCAAGAGCTGGCTTAAAGGTCAAGATATAAAAGCCTGAGGCTTAGCTCTGAGGAGAATAAACATGCTTTGTAGAGAGGGATGTGCTGACTGGGGGTTCTGGTTAGCAGGATCTCAGAGGTCTGTCAACACTGTTCAGGGACTGCTCACCACAAGTGATGTGACAGCTTTTCTGTGCCAGGAGAACAGATGGGGCTGGTGTGCCAAGGCTTGGGGTGTCCACAGAGCCCTTGGCTGCTTCCTGTTGCAGTTCAGGTTCTCCAGGAAGCTAAACCAGCCCCTGGCATCACTCTCATGTCCCGGCCCTGTTACAGATTGTGCCTGGTGACCCCTTGGACAAGAGCATCGTCATCCGACCCCTGGAGCCCCAGCCAGCCCCACATCTGGCCAGAGAGTTCATGATCAAGACCAGGCGCAGGAAGGTAGGTGTGGGAGGAATCCCTGTGGTGTCCCTCTGTCCATCCACCCCAGCAGCTGAACTGTTGCAGTGTTGTCCCTGGGGCCTCCTCTCTGTTCCTGTAGTGGACCGATGTCATTTGTGTCTCTTCTCTCGCTCTTGATCCCCAGTGCTGCCTGTTGGTGCCTGTGGTGGTCCCAGAAACCACTCATCTGGCAGCAGCTCCAGGCAAAGTGGGGTGCTGCAGCATCACTGAGCCCTGTTCCCTGCTCTGATCCCTCCATGGCCTCATTTAGCCCGTTTATCCTGCAGGAAAAGCAGCAACCAGTTTCTGTGCTGATTTAGTGAACTGGACTTGGGGGGTTGGAGGAGCTCCTGGGACCGCAGGGTGAAAGGAATCAGGCTCCCCTTTGGGAGAGCAGTGAACTGCTGGATATGCTCAGCAGCAACCACACGTCTGCAGCTTCCTGAGAGGCAATGGGATGTCTTCAAGCTGCTGAGGAGTGCCTCGTGCCTTGCACATTCTCCTGCTTTCTCTGGAGCCTGAAAATTTATCTTGCTGTGGGACAACAGGGCTATGGGTGGAATCTGCTGTGATGCCTGGATGAGTGCTGGCTGCCAGAGGAGTCATGGAATGGTTTGGGTTGGAAGGGACCTTAAAACTCCCCCAGTTCCAACCCCCTGCCATGGGCAGGGACAGCTTTCACTTTCATTGAGCTCATCTCAGTCTCACCTCTGGCAGGTTAAAGCCATTCCCCTTGGCCTGTCCCTACATCCCTTGTCCCAAGCCCCTCTCCAGCTTTCCTGCAGCCCCTTCAGGCACTGGAGCTGCTCTGAGGTCTCCCCTTCAGGAGCCTTCTCTTGTCCAGGCTGCCCCAGCCCAGCTCTCTCAGCCTGGCTCCAGAGCAGAGCTGCTCCAGCCCTTGCTGCATCTCCATGGCCTCCTCTGGACTCATCCAACAGCTCCATGTCCCTCTTGTGCTGCTGCCCCAGGGCTGGATCAGGACTTCAGGGGGGTTTCACCTCTGGCTTTGTGGTTCCCCTGCAGGGCTTGAGTGAGGACGTGAGCATCAGCAAGTTCTTCGACGACCCCATGTTGCTGGAGCTGGCCAAGCAGGACGTCGTTCTCAACTACCCCATGTGAACGTTCCACTGCGGCGTGAAGGCTGACCTGAGACCTGGCAGGCGTCTGTCTGTCCTTCCCCCTCCCTGCTCGTCCAGCCCTGGCTCCTGGATGCTCTGGGCACACAGAGAACCTCTCCTCAGGTCACTCTTTCATGGCTATAGAAGTCTCCTTGGGCATTCCTGGACTGTGCCTGCTCCATACAGCCCGGAGCACTGCTGTTTTTAGTGTCGTTAGTCTTCAGCCATTGTGGCTTCCAGTGAGGTTTTCCCTTTGGATGGGCTCTCTCCAGGCACAAGGGTTATCCCTGGCTGCAGCAAAGCAGTGAGAATGTGATGTCAGGATTCCTAAGGAGTGTAAACATGAGTCAAGCAATAGAGCTTGCTCTTAACCCTCTCCTGGCTGCCAGGGGAGCAGTTTTGCCTTGTACAAAACATGTCTTTGGGCAGCTGAGGGAGGTGGGAGATGCTGGTGGTGGGAGGGCTTTACCAGCCTGTCCAGGAGAAGCAGCAAATGTGGCTTTTACCTTTTTGTACCCCTTTTGAACCCTTGTAAACATTTAATACAAGTTTCCAGGTGGGGCTTAGTCTTACTGTACCCAGAGCACTGGAGAAGCTCTGCCTTCACTGGTGCTTAGAGCTCACACTGTCCTCGAGGTCCCCTGTCCCCCAGCCATCCCACTCCTGCATGTAGCTGACTGACCAGCCCTGGATAGTCCTGTCCCACACTAAGGTTTTCTTCCTTTCTTGCTAGGTCTCATTTCTCCTGCTGTGCTTTCAGGTATCCCAGCAGCTGCTTGTGCTCCAAAGGGGTTTTAGTGCTCCCTCTGTCCTGCCCCAGCTCCAGCCTCTGCCCTGGGTCTGCTCCAGACCACATGCTGGGAAACCAGGGCTGGTTTCCATCTCCTGGGTGGATTTATGGGCTCTGTCTGCCTTGGCTCTGCTGGAGCTGCTCCCCCCCCCCCGATTGGCCCCTCCTTGCTGCCATTTGTGCTGGATTTGCCCATGGCAGCCTGGTCCAGCTCAGGCCTCACCTCCAGGAGCCTGCCCCAGAGCATCCCTGTGCTCAGAGGGGCTTGAGGCGGCTCATGGGGGTGTGCAGCACCCTGGGAGCAGAAGATAAAGCCAAGGACACCCCCCCACCACCCCAAACTTCCTGGTTGCTGGTGGAAACTGGGAGGCACTGGGCTGACGTAGGCACAGGGGAAGGAAGCAGCCCCAGGAATGTGTGTCCTGCCTTGTGCTGGGTCTCTGCGGAAACTGGATGCTGCGGGGAGGTAGATGCTTCCAGCAGAGCCTGGAAACCAGGATGGGGAAGGGCTTCCTGCTGCTGCCAGCGGATAACAGCATCACCCATGTGAGCTGCCCCATCCCCTCTGCCCGGCAGGAGGGTGAGTGCTGCCGGGGGCTCCAGCTCTAGCTCTGGGCTCAGCCTTTCTGGCTGGGAGTATCCCCATCACCTCCTGCATCCACACCAGCACCATGGCCTCGCCGGTGGCATGTTGCCCCTCTGTCCTGGGGGAAAACAGGATTCAAGCCCTGCTTTGTGCAGCCCAGACCTGCCATGCAACCTTGCACCCCCCTCCCCAGGCCTCGCTGGGGGTGCTTTTCACCTCCCAGTGGTGCTGGGCTGTAAACTGGGTCCCTGGGGAGCAGGACAGGCAGGCCCTGGTGCTGCACCAGCTCTGGGTGGTGCACCAAGCACCAGGCTGGGTGCCTGTGGGGCCGGCAGCTTGCTCGGTGCTGCACAGCACGTCCCAGGGCTCCAGGGATGTGACCCTGGCTCCGGAGCCAAGCATTTGGCTGCTTTGTCCCATTGGAGCAAGGGGTTTGTCCCAGGAAGAAGACATCCATCATTCCTCCCCGGGATGGCTCCATTCCCAACCCTGGGCTCTCCAGAGCTGGATAATAGGGCTGGAAGTTCCTATGGAGACACCTGTACGCTGATGGGCATTGGTGCTGGTCATCCCTGCCCTCTGATGGACAGAAGCAGGGGGCTGTGATGTCCGATGGGTCCCTATGGATTCGAGCATCATCCCAGGAAGGGTGGCAGGATACGGCCTGGGCTGGCGTGGGAAGGAGCCGGTTCTCACGCCGGCTGTTCCCAGCCTCTGGAAAACACTGACCCGCAGTGGGGCCCGAGCGGCTGCTCGAGCTCTTGTGGCTGAAAGCCTGGCCCCGTGTGCACGGGATGGGAATTTTCCATGGAAATGGCTCTTGCCTGGGAATAGGGGCCGTGCATGGCCGGACCCTGACCCTTACCCCTTTTCCAGCTGGAACACCACTCCACACCCTTCTCCCTTCACCCCCCCCCCCCCAAAGGGAGCTGTGCAGGGTGCCCTAGGGCCTGGGGCTGTGGAGCAGGTAAACTGAGGCACGGCGGCAGGCAGAGCTGCTCCCTGGGGCTGCGGGTGCCGGGGGCTCCATCCTTGGCACGAGTTCATCAGGGCTCAGCACTGCCACAGACCAAGGGGCTGAATGACCCCTCCGCAGTGAGCAATGCTGAACGGACCCCTCAGGCAGTCCCCAGTGACTTGATGTGCTTCCCTGAGCAACCAGCTCCCGGTGTCCCTGTCCCCGTCTTGCTCCTGGTGACCTGCCTGCAGCCCCTCTCCCGGTGTCCCTGTCCCCATCCCACTCCCGGTGTCCCTGTCCCCATCCCGCTCCCGGTGTCCCTGTCCCCATCCCGCTCCCGGTGTCCCTGTCCCCATCCTGCTCCCGGTGTCCCTGTCCCATCCTGCTCCCTGGTGACCTGCCTGCAGCCCCGCTCCCGGTGTCCCTGTCCCCATCCCACTCCCGGTGTCCCTGTGCCCATCCCGCTCCCGGTGTCCCTGTCCCCATCCTGCTCCTGGTGACCTGCCTGCAGCCCCGCTCCCGGTGTCCCTGTCCCCATCCCGCTCTCGGTGTCGGTGTCCCTGTCCCATCCCGCTCCCGGTGTCCCTGTCCCCATCCCGCTCTCGGTGTCCCTGTCCCCATCCCGATCCCGATCCCGGTCCCCCCCTCCCCATCCCCATGCGCCCCCCCCCTCCCCCCCTTTCTGTTTCCCGCGCGCGGGGCCTCTCGCGCACACCCCCCCCCCCCATTGGCGGGGGCGCGCGCGCCGGGCGGCACGTGGCGAGTGGGCTGCGGGGGGGGGGGGGGGGGTTGGTGTGTGGACATGAGGGGTTTCGCGCATGCGCCGAGCGCCCCCCGCCCGGGCTACGGCGGCCCCGGCGCGGAGGAGACTGAGAGCGGGAGCGCGAGAGAGGGCGGCGTGAGTGGGGCAGGGACCGGCACCGGCACCGGCACCGGGGGGCTGAGGGCTGGAGGGGAGCGAGCCCCGGAGGGCGGAGGGGAGCGGAACGGGCTGGCCCTGAGGGGGACGGAGCCCGAGGGGCCCGAGCCGGGCGCTGTGAGGGGCGCGGGGCGCTCGGAGCCGAGCCGCGGGAGCCTGAGGGGAGCGACCCGGGGGGGATCCGAGCGGTGCTGAGGGGCCCAGAGGAGCCGCCGCTTCCTCCGCCGCCCTTGCGAGGTAGCGGCCGCGCCCCCGGAACCCGACGGGGCCCGCGCGTCCCTCAGGGCTGGCCGCAGGCAGCGTTCGGGGCCGGGCGTTTCTAAGGCGTTCATCCCGGAGGGAAGGAACGCAAAGCCCCGTCCCGGCTTTGGGGCACGGCGCGGCCGGTCCGGACCTTCCCGGTGCCCGCACGTGGCAGAGCCCGCTTTGTGCTGCGGTGCGGAGCAGCGCCCAGTAACAGGTAACCGGTGCCGTCGGTGGGGAGCTCCTGCGGAGCCAGCCGGGCCGGATGAGCGGTTCTAACACGGAGTTACCCCTGTCTGGAGCCAGCGGGGCTTGTGCGGTTTGACCTTTCTGAGGGCTTCATCTGAACGCAGAGCACGAGGAGAACCCAGCCCTGCTATCGGGACAGGGAAGTTTCGGCCTCTGTCTGCTCCGACTTTCACCCGTCACCGTGAATTGTCACAAAAGCCATGTTTGTACGGTTATTTTTAGTGGGGGGTTTCAGGCCGTTCTCCTTTCTGCTGGCAGGGGTTAGTGCTGACTGTGGTCATTGCGACCTTGCTGCCCAGGGAAGTGCTAATTTTGTTCCACCCTCAAATTGATTGCAAATAGGAGATAGTGCGCAGGGATTTAATTAGGGCATGGATGTGCAGTATGGATTCTCGAGCAACAGTTGGTAGCACGGGGCTCAGCCTTTTTCACTGGGCTTGGATTTAGAAATAGGGGGAACAAAAACCTTGCGTTTGCCAGACCATTGACTATTCCTGTCATTGCTTCCGTGTCTTCTGCCCAGTGGAAGTCAAAGAGAAGCAGTAGAAAGAAATAACCTGACCCTTTCTGTTAGCAGTCTCTGTCCTGGTGATGTTCAGCAAAGCAGCTGTCAGTGCAGTGGCCAAACCGCATCTCTCCTCAGGTCAGGTAAAAGGGGAAGGCTGTTGTGTGTGTCAAGACCTGTGATTAGGAAAGCAAAAAGTACCAAATCCCACCTTTCTTCAGGCCGTTTAGAAAGGGAAAGGTGTTGTGCACATTAAGACTTGTGGTTAGGAAAGTGGAAAGTGCCCTTCTCTGTATTCATGACTTTTCCAAGTATATTCCAAAGTTATGCTTGTGCTTTCCTGGGGGCACAAGTGAGCTCCGCTCTGTGAAGTGGGATATGGAAGAGTCTGAAAAAGAAAACGAACACACAGCCCCACAGGTCATTTGAGCCTTATTGTGCTGTTCCTTATTCTCCCCATAGGATTGCAAGCAGCTGGAAGTCCTGGATTTCCAGCAATCCCAACATTAACTGCAGCATTCCCACTGTTCTAAGAGGCAGGAGGGGACGATGTTTGTTTCGGCTCTTGCGTCGCGCTGGTGACTGGAGGATCCCGAGGGCTTGGCGGTGGGTGGGCTCAGCACTTCCATACTTTCTGTGCCTGACGAGTGCACAGGCGGCTCATCCTCCTCTCTCGGCAGCAGCAAACCCTCCCAGCGGAT
The DNA here is from genome assembly GCF_034315485.1 of Pezoporus occidentalis. Classification (NCBI taxonomy): domain Eukaryota; kingdom Metazoa; phylum Chordata; class Aves; order Psittaciformes; family Psittacidae; genus Pezoporus; species Pezoporus occidentalis. Next base: position 202,129 of record NW_026915419.1, read on the forward strand.
AGCTGGTCCTGAAGGTTAAAGCTGAAGTAGTTTGAGCACAAGGCTCGCCCGTGCGATGGTGCAGCCGGGATCCTTTATGGCCAGGGGCTTCTGACTATGGCATGGGCGAGGTAAGAGGTGAGGGGCTTGGAGTGAAAGCCCAGCTATGCCGGGGCTGGTGATGTGTGGAGAGTTGTGTGCTCTGGTCCGTGGTGGTAGCGGGTGTCTGCCCTGACAGTGCTCCTGTGGCTCCTTGTAAGAAAATGATCCCTTTGTAGCACAGTTTTTGGGAAAACAGTAACTTGACTGACATTTCTGTGTTGGGAAGTTTGTGTTTTGGATCATGTGAAACTTTTTAACGTGATGGGTTTTTAACTCTGTTGAATACGTGTTCAGCTGCTCTTTGTGGTGCTGTTTGGATTCATCACCCAGCTTCTCTCCTTGCAGTGGCTTTTAATTGGCTTCGTTGAGTTTTAGATCAGTTTAAACTGTGAAAAGCTATTAAGACCTGAAGACTGGCTGTACTGTTTCCAAACATGCTTTTAGGGCTAAGACTGGAATTGCAAGTTTGCACTATCACTGGTGCAGTGGACATTTGAACTTAAAAAACTAAGTGTTTTCTTAATTGCTGCAACAGCGCGAAGTTTGGGGCTTTTTAAAGCAAAGCAACTCACAGGTCTGGATGTGTGATTGTAAATGAGGAACTGGCATGAAGTGTCTGTTTTCCACCTGGATTCCACTGCTACCCGTTCTTAGCCCTTCATTAGTGATTATTTTTGCCTGTTGCTTCAAAGCAAACATCTAAGGCATCCCAGATAACTTGCGAGTGATGCAAATATCAGTAAAGAACTGAACAAACAGGTCACAGACTGGGAGGACGGCGGATGGCTTGGAATGAGTTAGGGAAGAGTGCAGAAGGCTTGAGAAGTGTGCTGACAGTGAGGACTTCCAGCAGTCCGTCTGCCTCTAAGCAGGGAGAACGTTACAGCTACTTACCAGTCCATGAGCGTGCTTGTGAGGATGGGGCTGTAGCAGGGCAGTGGTCAGCTGCTGGACAAGTTCAGACCCATTGTAAGAGTTCTGCAAAGATTTTAGCACTTACTGAAGAGTTTTAATTGTAGACACAGGTTTTCTGAGGAGTTTTCTGGTATTCCAAGGGCAGTTCTGAACTGGGTTGTTTAGGTGGATCTGTCTTAAAAGGTCTTTTCTTGGCTTTGTATGGTTTTATAGCTAATGGCTGAGATTCAAGAGGTTCTTACAACCTATGACGGAGAGTTTGTGCTGAATTTTAATGCAGAGGTTTATTGACTTGGTGATCTCCTGACTGCCAGCAACTTCTGTGGGTCCAAGCAACCAAACTCTCTTAAAACATCCCGTTTTACCAAGCAGAAGATGAGCTCCGGTGCACTTCTTGCAGTGCCTGCAATTGCGAGCGGATGTAACTCAGCCACTTGGGACCAACAAAGCAACTTAGAAACATGCTGCTGGGAGTAATTTAATCCTGAAAACACCCACACGGGTCCCTTCTGGACGGGGTTACTCAGACTCCTGTGTCGGGCAGGCACTCGCAGCGTGGCTGATGCTGCTTTTCTGACCAAGCTGTGATGCTGGCGAGTGAGAGCTTGTGCCAGTCTTGGTGACCTGCCAGCGTTCCCCTCACAGTCATTTGGACCTGGCTCTTTCCTAATGCCACTTCAGGTTTTCATTGTCTCCCTTTTAAGCGCTGGGGATGCCAAGTGAGTTGTGGCAGGTACCTCATTTCCACCTTAGCCCTGTTGCTCGGATGGGATTCTCCGAACCACTGTACCAACTCGGACTGTGGTCATAATCACTGGACAGTTGGAGTAAAAACCTGGCAGATAATGGGCCCCTTTGTGGTCTGGCTGCTCTTCACGGGGCTGCTGGCTCATTAGCAGCTTTCTGGAGAAGGATGCTCAGAAGGCAGATGAGGACACTGCAAACCCTCACCACCCACCCTAGTTCCAGCTTTTGTTTTTGGTGCCGTGACTCAACAAAGTGCTTTGTGGAGGTTGTGCTCCTGATTTATGTATTTTTAATCTGGTTAATAGGAAGTAAATTATTTCCTGTGAGAAAAAGATGCCTTAATGTTCCCTACTTTTTATGCTTGCCTTACGATAACCCTGCTGACTGGTATAGGGAAGCACATTCCTTCCTCACATCTCCTTAGGAAGACTCCCTGAATTACAAATGCACCTGTGAAAGCTGGTCCCTGGACCACACTAGCCTCTGTGTGGGAATGGGATCCCGACTGCCTTGGAAGGAAGGTTTCCTTGCAGGACCCCACACCGTTATCAGTGTTTGCAGCTGGTCTTTGCGCTTCCGGGGAGCAGCAGCAGGAGGGGAGTTCCACCGTCCCGTGCTTGTGCTGTGTAGTAACATGTAGTTGTGGTTAAGAATGGTCGACTTCTATTAAATCCCATCTCACTGGCTGGGTTCAGTATTGCTCAGCGTCTGAATGCTGCCTCTGTACTTTTAACTGTCTGAATTACCTGCTCACTGGCCATTGTCCGTTATGGTTCTGGTGGGCTGTTTGCTTTCCTCTCAAAGCCACACACAGAAAGATTTGATCTTCAAAATGCCCCTTGGAGGGGAAAAAGGCAACGGTGGCTTTCCTTTTTTGACCTTCTCATGCCATAAATATGAGCTGTTATCAGTGCTTGGCTGGTGACTCACAGTTCTCCCCAAACTGGAGAACACTGAGTAACTGAGGACATTACTTGTCTGTGAGATCTGGTTGGGATTTTTAAACACTTGGCTTCTTTTCCTGTAAAACAAAAGATTTCAGGTGCAGTTCCTGGCTGGGCAGTTAGGATGTTATTGGGTGTTTTGTGGTAAATACTGAAAATGGTTAATGTTGTAGCAGAAAGAAATCCCCTTCAGCAAACCCAGATAACTGAGTTTCATCCCTCAATATCGGTTAATAATTCCGTAAGGATTAAATCTCAAAGAAGAACCTATGGCTTTAAGTAGTAACACGAGTTACAATAAACTCCATAAATAAAAAGCTATATTTGGAAGAAAAGGAGTAGTGTATTTATGGGCAAAACTGTATTAAAGGAAATGTGATGGAAAAATTGAGTCAGATGAGCTGATGTATGAGGCATTTCCCTATGGAGTCATTGGGCTGAAAAATGTTTTCTATGCCTAAACTTGAACAGATGCTTCAACACACACTCACATACACACATGTACAATCCTCCCTAGTTTAATATTAGCAGTTGTGTGCATAGCACTGTGATTAATTCACAGACCAGCCTGGTTTAGTCTCTTTTCCAGGGGCTATGGGATATTTCCACATCATCCAGGTACTTATGTCTGGCTGTAAGCAAGCAGCCTGCTTAGTAGCAGTGTTTCTCCCCGGCTTTCCACCAGGCACATGCTTAAGTCACTCGCTGACCTGGGATTTGCATTTTTACACAGGAGTGAAAAATCTCTCCCTATTACCTTGCTTAGATGAAAACCCTTGGAGTCAGGCAGCTCTCTTGCCTAAATAAGCCCAGGATCCCAGCTCTGGGCTCTCAGAGACATTAGTTCCACCTTTTTAGTTACGGATTTGTCAGAAAACAATTCGGAGTGCAGTGCTTGACCTCGATTAAGATACTGTGGAAGTACAAAGAAAAGACATACATATGAATGAGCAGCAGACTGTGCCTACAGTTCTTTTGAGTACTGATGTTGCATTCGGTGGTGCTGGAGAGGTGGCTGACAGTTGTAGTTTATTATTTCCCCTTTGAAGACCCATTGTGGTATTGCCCTTAATCCCCTTTCCCAGAGTTGTAGGATTTGCCTTGTAGGCTTCATCTCTTCTAAAACAACCCAAAGCCAAATGGAGCTGCTTGTTTCTACTTTGCTTTCCAGACTGAGCCAAACTGATGAAGGAATGTGGAAAAATGACTTCTGGATCTAAACATGGCTCTGGCTGTGGTGCCTCAGAAGTGCATGTCCTCAGGATGAGTGCTGATGCTGCTGGCATCGGGGTATTGACTCCTGCTCCTGGTGACATCGCAGCAGCAGCCCCTTGTGAGTGCTGCGGCTGTGCCAGACTCTGGTATAACAAGTCATCCTCTGTAAAGTTCTGTATCCCTCATGTGCCTAAAATAGTAGAGAGCCTGGAAGGGAGATTGGATTTCTTGTGTGTTTCCATGCCACCTTGAGGGTGAGTTTCTGACTCCGTGTTAACTCATGGAAGTCTTGCTGTGTTATGGATTCAGGGGCACAGCTGACAAGTAATGCTGCATAATCCAGGGGCCTGAGGTTAGAGAAACATCTGCAGGCAGGCATGGGGTTGGTGTAGGTTGTGCACATGGGGCTGGCCCTGGTGTTAATATGCTTTTAAATGGCATAAAAATAAAATCGGTAAGGTTTGTAATGTGTGCCTGGAAGGGTGGGTGCCTTTCATGCAGCTCCTCCGAAAAACCTCCTGATTTTCATGGCAGACATACTGAAGTAGTTGAGAAGCGACTGGATTTTAATTGCAGCAGGCACTGATTCACTAGTTACTTGGCTGACATTCAGATAGGTAGTTTTTAAAAGGAGAAGAATTTTTATAGTGGAAACTGTGATTCCTGGGGTACTCAAAAAATGAAATGGAACCGTTTGGGAGGAATTACACTGTGATCCTCCATCCAGCCGCATGGAAATGATCTTCTTTGTTCCTTGGTGCAAATAAAGTCTTTGCTACTTCTGGCATTTACTTGAAGCATCCACCTCTGTGGCATTGCCCGGCTCGATCTGTATTCCTCAGCCTGCTCTTGCTCTCTTTGCAGTCTGTGGCAGACCCTCATCGATCGGGGTGTCTGCAGAATCCAGTTCCCTGGAGGGGAACTGTGCTGGGAAGGTAGAGACAGAAATAAATCACTGCTGCCCTTCAGGTGTGCCCGTTGTGGGAGATTTGCCGGATGAGTCTGCACTGAATGCCAATCAGGTGCAAGTAATCCACGATCAATAACCTGAGGTACCAGTGGGTTTGCTTTTTTCCTTCCTCTGGTACCTCTCTTTTAGCTGATTCGTGGCAGTGCTCTTCCCACAGGCCCCTGGGGAGCCGTTTGCTTAAGCAATTGCCATGCATTTGGGAAGCTCAGTGTTGTCGTTTAAGCTGCCTTAAATTTGCTGCTAATTTTCATAAGCTTTTGATAATACTAAATCTGATCAAATCTGTGGCTGTGGAAAGCAGTCAGGTGGCCAGAAATGACCCCCTATGCTTGGGGCACGGTGGGAAAAGGACTTCTGGCTTCCTCTCATAGAACACAAGTTATTTGTGGCTATTCTCAGATGGAACAGAAGCAGTTGGTATGTGTGTTCTCCCAGCTGGTATGATGGAGCGTAGGGACTTCAGTCAGCAAGTGTCTCAGGTCTCTCCCCTAAAGAGTCTAGAGGGGTATTAAAGTCTTTCAGAAAATGACAGTTTGGGGCTTCTTATTTCACTATGGGAAATAATTTTTTTGCCAACAAATAATCACTGAGTGGATTTATGTGTGTAGTTATATTCGAAATTTTATCGTTGGCAGAGTAAAGTTGTTGAGACTCCTGTTGAACTCGAGCTGGAGGAACGGTGGAATGCCAGTACTGCAGTCTGGTGATTTACTCCTCTCCTTTTCTCAAAACAAACTGTACTTAAACCCAGCTTCCTGGAATGAAACTCTTCAGTTATTCCTGCAGTTCAAGAGCAGTTGGGAGCCATGGAAGCAGCAGGACAGCATTTGGCCGGCGAGTGAGCTCTCCTGGCCAGCTTGTGTGATTGCTGCTCTCTTGTTGTCGTGGGCCCCTTGCTCTCTGCATGGTGTTCTGGAAGGAGCATCTGTGCTGTGGAATGGTTTTGGTGGTCTGATGTGTTGTTCTGTCCTTGGCTGTAGATGTTCCCAGCACCATCCTCATAGATTGTTGAGGTGTATAGGTAACCTGACAGTGAGAAGATGGCCTTCTGTAAGGACAAGGGGTAACGGGTTAAAACTTAAACAGGGGAAGTTTAGGTTGGATATAAGAAAGAAATTCTTTCCTGTTAGGGTAGTGAGGCGCTGGAATGGGTTGCCCAGGGAGGTCGTGAATGCTCCATCCCTGGCAGTGTTCAAGGCCAGGTTGGACGAGGCCTTGGGTGAGATGGTTTAGTGTGAGGTGTCCCTGCCCATGGCAGGGGGGTTGGAACTGGATGATCTTAAGGTCCTTTCCAACCCTAACGATTCTATGAGTCTATGATTCTGGTGGCTGCCTGCCATCCTTGTGAGCTTAGTGCTCTCCACCTAAGGAGACATACGGATGTGGAAAGTCACAGACGTCTGCAGACCTTTCTGGTCCTTGTTCTCTGTATCTCAAGTGCTGGAAGAGGGATTTTTTACAAGGGCATATAGTGACAGGATAAGGGGGAATGTCTTTTAGCTGACAGAGGGGACATTTACTATGAGGGTGCTGAGGCACTGGCACAGGGTGCCCAGAGAAGCTGTGGCTGCCCCATCCCTGGCAGTGTTCAGGGCCAGGTTGGACACAGGGGCTTGGAGCAAGCTGCTCTAGTGGAAGGTGTCCCTGCCCGTGGCAGGGGTTGGAACTGGATGAGCTTTAAGGTCCCTTCCAACGCCAACCAGGCTGGGATTCTGTAATTCTAATGTAGTTGGTGGTGAGGGTTTGCAGTGTCCTCATCTGCCTTCTGAGCATCCTTCTCTAGAAAGCTGCTGTTGAGGAAAACGTTGCATGAATTTGTTGTAATTGCAGGGTGAGATGGTGTCTTCTACCAGACCAGGTGAGAGAGCTGGGAGGTAATAGTCTGGTTTTGAATTTGAGTCACAGTGAAACAGCTGCCGTGTTGCAGAAGGGGTAACTGGGGCCATTGCATCATGGTGTGTGCTGTCTGTTTTATTTACAAGCTGCTAGTTTGTGAGGCTTATCTCTGAAGCAAACACTGGCTTAGTTTCTTTTGGCTGTCATAAGATGGTGGTGGGTGAATTAGGTGTTCATCCCATTCAGTTGAGAGCTCAGCTGAGAGTCGTTTGACGTACAGGAGCCGACAGAATTGCTCTCTTTTGGCTTCTCTCTCCTTTCCCGAAATGGCTGCAGAGTGATATTTGGGTCACTTGCCTCCAGTGTGTCATTTTCTTTTGACACTCATCCCTCTGAGCAGATAGGAGGAGCCCAATGGGGAGCTGCTGTGGTGCTGTTGGCTGCACTGGAATCAGGAGTAGTTCCAGGGGTGTTGTGGTTGTTTGAATCACTAATCACATCAAGACAGGGGGATGTCTCTGATGCCTGACTGAAACAGTATGTGAGTGAAGATACACAGAGCTTGCTGCAAGAGGGAGGAGGGCACCCAGGTAGGGGCTTGGATGCTCTAAGCCCCATGCAAAGGCTGTTGCTCTCCATCAGCATGTGTCCTTCAGGGCTTCCCTGGGGATGGACGACACAACAGCATTTGCATGTTCTTCGGTTTGGACCAGACACCTTTTGGCTCTGAAAACCATGATTTTTTCCTTCTTTCCTTGCTGCAGTGCTCTGGGTCTCAGGGTGGAAGTGTCCATCCCTAGGGCTGAGCTCTTAGGCAGGGCATCGTGCTCCCTTTCCTCTGAGTGCACAAGCCCTGTTGCTCTGCCTGGGCTCTGCTCTTCCCTGACACATCTCTGGCTGAAGCAGGGCCCTGTCCTGCAGTTCCTTTTCCTCCACACACTGGTGAGAGTGCCTGACACAAGCTGGATGTGGGATTCATTGGCAGGTGTGTGCAGTAGCCCCACTGTCCATCACACATCCATTGCTGCTGGTCACTTTGTACAGGCCTTTTGTCATCATCCCCGCTGCATTTTTATCATCTTTATCCTTCCATTGCCTGTATTTGTTAAAACAACAACTGAGAACACAGGTGAAAGGGCTCTGCTGTATGTGACTGGCTTCTACTTAGTGAGGAACAAGTGCAGCAGCACTGAGGGCAGGGCAGGGCATTGATTGCCACTGCTGCAAGAGACCAGTTCACATAGGAGCTGCTCAGAAGCATCCCAGCTTAAGAGCTGAGCGAGAGGAGAGTGGGTATGCGCTGGAGAGCTCCACCAGGGTGGTTTTTGAGTTCCAGTGTGGCAGCTCTTCACTTGTTGGGTTATTCCTAACCCAGCAGCTGTGTTGCGAAGGGAGAGGGGTTGCCTGCACTGCAAGGTTCAGTCCCAGCACTGTGCTGGTATGAGCAAGGTTTGGCAGGATGCCGTGTCAGCCTGGCTGTAGCTTGTTGCCCCGAGGATGGAGTGTTTTGTGGCAAGGACTGTCACGCACTGTGCCTCACCCTGTTATCTGCTCGCCGCTTTCTTTTCTCCATTATTACATTTCACATCACCAGAGTACAAGCATCATCTGGGGTTTGTTTCAGCTTCTTGATACCTCAAGCCTGTAGGACAGATCTGAAGAGCAGCCTGCTCAGGTTTGCTGAGCATCTGACAGCTCTGGCCTGAATCACTACAGAAATGCCAAATTTGGGAGCTCACCATACCAATTGCTGAGCTGGTACACCTCATTCCCATCGTTCAGAAGGGATACTGAACGCTGAGCATGGATAAAGGGATTCAGGCTGACACAGACCCCAAAATGGGTCTCCAAAAGGGCTAGCAGAGACTCTACAGCCCAGCCTCTGTTATGCTGAAGCCCGGTGACAGTGCAGGTTCTCTCTCATATGGGCTCGAGTCAAGCTTGCTGCTCGTCACATCCTTGTGCAGCCCAATGGACCAGCGTCCTCCAGAGCCAGGATCTCGCGTGCTCTGGGGTGTGTGCCCCGGAGACGATGCTTCCTGGAGGAGTGTGGTTGCTGTAGGTGAAGTAAAAGCTGCGTTTGGGAAGCACAAACCACGTCGTGATTCTGTTTGAATTGTGTCACTGCGGGGGAGTGTTGCTAAAAGTGTCGCTTGGCTTCATGTTGGCATTACCTAGAGGGCACGCTGGGGCTACGGGAGGTTCATGTCTCATCTGCACATTCCAGTTTATCTCTGAGCTGAATGCTTGGGTGGGTGGATGGATGTTGATTTTCCAACGGAGATGTAGTTGACATCTTTATTTTTTTGACAGCACAAGAATCTTATTATATCTCTACCTCTTACCCATATTTTAGTGTTCTATTTATATTCTGCATGGGATCTGTGGTCTCATCGTTCAGAGAGGGGTGTTTTAGGCTCGGGGGGATTGGTGTGTGATCAGCAGAACCTTGTCAGGATGCCTGGGATTTGAAGGCACTGTTCAGAAATGGTTTCTAAATCGACACTGATGCCTTGTGGCTGTTTCAAAGCCATTCTCTGCTCATTGCCATGAGAGGCTTGCCAGGTGAGAGTGTTTACTTGAAAAAGCAGCCTCTTCATTCCCAAATATTCTATAATATAGATTAAAACTGAAATTAAATACAGTTTTCTTATTCTTTTTCATCTGTATAGTGCTGTAAACACATTAGGGACTGTAGTGATAGGACAAGGGGTGATGGGTTCAAACTGAAACGGGAAGTTCAGGCTGGATATAAGGAGGATATATGCTCCATCCCTGGCAGCGTTCAAGGCAAGGTTAAACAGAATCTTGGGTGACATGGTTTAGTGTGTGGTGTTCCTGCCCATGGTAGGGGGGTGGAACTGGATGATCTTAAGGTCCTTTCCAACCCTAAATGTTCCATGATTCTGTGATTCTATGATTCTATGAATAAAGGTGGTGGTGACTGAACCCACTTCCCTCACTAACGATGGAAGGGTGATAGCAATGAATTAGCTTATCCCAGGAAGATCCCCACATCCTTCCCCTCACGTCCCTTAGGAGGAAGGGTGCTGGAACTGCTGCTCCACTTGGGATGGCAGGTGGCATTGGCACAATATTCAGTGGGATTTGTGGTGTGCTGCTGCCTTGCTAGTACTGAGTCTGGCCATGACTTTCTTCTTCCTTGAACAGCAAAGTCTTACTTGTTTTACAGGTTAATAAAGAAAGGAGCTCATGGAATCATAGAATCCCAGCCTAGTTTGGGTTGAAGGGACCTTAAAGCTCATCCAGTTCCAAGCCTCTGCCATGGGCAGGGACCCCTTCCACTAGAGCAGCTTGCTCCAAGCCCCTGTGTCCAACCTGGCCTTGAACACTGCCAGGGATGGGGCAGCCACAGCTTCTCTGGGCACCCTGTGCCAGTGCCTCAGCACCCTCACAGGGGAGAACTTCTTCCTTATATCTGTCCTAAACTTCCCCTGTTTCAGTTTGAACCCATCACCCTTTGTCCTGTCACTCCAGTCCCTGATGAAGAGTCCCTCCCCAGCATCCCTGTAGCCCCCTTCAGACACTGGAAGCTGCTCTGAGGTCTCCATGCAGCTTCTCTTCTCCAGGCTGAACAGCCCCAATGTTCTCAGCCTGGCTCCATACGGAAGCTGCTCCAGCCCCTGATCATCCTCGTGGTCTCCTCTGGACTTGCTGCCACAGCTCCATGTCCTTCTGATGCTGAGGACCCCAGAACTGCACACAATGCTGCAGGTGGCGTCCCATGAGAGCAGAGGAGCAGGATCACTTCCTCCAACCTGGTGGTTATGCTCCTTTTGATGCAGCCCAGCACACGGGGGTTCTGGGCTCAAGCACACGCTGAAGCAGCTCATGTTCAGTTTCTCATGGACCAACACCCCAAGTCCTTCTCAGGCTGCTCTGAATCTCTTCTCTGCCCAGCCTGTAGCTGTGCCTGAGATTGCCCTGACTCAGGGGCAGGACCTAGCACTTGGCTGTGTTGAGCTCCATGAGGTTGGCATTGGCACCTCTCACACATGTAATTCCTGTGTTTCCTCAGAAATCTGGTAAATCCTGCCCTTTCTTAGATTTCAGTGTAAATGAGATGTGAGTAATGCAAGTTATTCATTCATCCTCATGCAACTCCTATTGCAATTAGCCTGTGGGACCAATTTTACTTTCATGGATCATGAAACCTCTTTTGACTAGCAACAGAATTGCCATGCATTTATTCTTGCATTTTTTCATGTCTATAATAATGGCTTCAGAACAAAGCAAATATTAATAAATTAATCAAATTCTATTAGCATGACATGGGAGGGCGTCTTTTTAAGGGAAAAACGTCTTCCTGTAAATATATTCCCCTCAACAACTGCCTTTGGCTACAAAATAAGCTGTTTAAGACAAACCTTGTCTGACGTGGGGCTGGTGAGGGAGAGCGCTGGGAGCTGCAGCTCCCTGGTTCCCCAGGAGCTGTGCCTCATGTTCCTGTGCTGCACCTCGCCTCCATCCCAGGGAGGACGTGCCTGTGAGCTGAAGCCCATAGCCTGGTGTGGACTCAGCCTGGGTGGGTGTCTCCAGCTAAGAGGGGCTGGTGAGCTGGACTAGGGCAGCGCTCTCAGTCAGCCAGGGTGGAGAGGTGAGGTGCAGAGTCCTTCAGCCAGGGTCAGGATGGTTTGGGTTGGAAGGGACCTTAAAGTTCCCCCAGTTCCAACCCCTGCCATGGGCAGGGACCCCTTCCACTGGAGCAGCTTGCTCCAAGCCCCTGTGTCCAACCTGGCCTTGAACACTGCCAGGGATGGGGCAGCCACAGCTTCTCTGGGCACCCTGTGCCAGCGCCTCAGCACCTTCATGCTAAAATGTTCCTTCCTAATATCCTGTCTAAACCTGCCCTCTGTCAGTTAAAGACTGCTGCCTCTTGTCCTGTCACTAGAAGCCCTGATAAAAAGGCCCCGTTTTACTTATAAGCTGCTTTTATATGAATTGAAAGACCACAGTAAGTTCTCCCCTTCAGGAGCCTTCTCTTGTCCAGGCTGCCCCAGCCCAGCTCTCTCAGCCTGGCTCCAGAGCAGAGCTGCTCCAGCCCTCGTAGCATCTCCATGGCCTCCTCTGGACCCACTCCAGCAGTGCCAGGTCTGTCTTGTGCCAAGGACCACGCAGCGTTTGATGCAGCCCAGAGCACAAGTGGCTCAGTGCCCTGGGAGTGCACATTGCCGGTCCTTCAGCCTCCAGTACACCCCAGTCCTCCTCTGCAGGGCTGCTCTCCATCCATCCACCCCCTGGTCTGTGTTGATGTTTGGGATTGGCCAGCCCAGGTGCAGACTCTTGCACTTGGACTTGTTGAATTTCAGGAGTTTCACATGGGCCCTCTCCTTCTGCCTGTCAGGATCCCTCTGGACAACACCTATTCCCTTCAGTGTATCGGTGGCCCCTCAGCTTGGTGTCATCCACAGACTTGCTGAGGGTGCACTCAGTCCCACTGGCTGTTCGTGATGGAATGATATGGAATGAGTCTTGATATCACAGAAGCATCATCGCACCGTGGGAGGTCTTGGGTTGGAAGGGACCCATACAAATCACTGCGACCGACTCCCTGCTCCTTGCTTTATACTAATGCAAACAGCAGCACGCTCCCTGCTGTGCTCCCTGACTGGTGGGAGGCCATCACAGATGAGAACACCTCAGTTAGGTGAGAAAGCTGAAAGGAGATGAAATTAATCCCATGTTTAAATGGATTTTCAAAGCCACCCATGGGCTGGAGAGGGGAAGCTGCAAACACGAGGCTGATCACTGCCTGTGTGTGAGCAATAGCTGTGTTAAAATACCTCCAGCGATTTCCTGCAGTGAATCTTAGTAAACCTGGTGGGTTTTTCCTTCTTTTTTTTCCGTGTACCTGCTTCAGATTCCTCTTTCTTCTGTCTGGATCTCGGTGTGCAGAACTTTCTCCCCCGCAGGAGCCAGCTTACTGTCAGAGGAGTGTCATGTTCTTGGCGTGGTATGTCCTGCCGGCTCCATGGAGCCTCCGCCGCTGGAAGGGCAGGAATGAGCTTCTGACAAAGACAAGGAATGAAAGTCTCTCTCAAATGCTCTTTCTGGCATGGTTTAAATGAGCTGAAATTGCTGACATTCTGCCTTTTTCACGTATGTGTCAGTGTCCATAGACTGATTTCAAACCATGGAAAGTTATTGAGTTAAATGTTGCCTGAACAGCAGATCCGGGAGACACCAAGTGTACGTTAGGTGAAGGTTACTGCAATGTAGCTGGGTCCTGCAGTTCTTGTGTTGTGAAGGCAGAAGCATGCAGCATCCAACGCTGGCTGATCCCGTGAATGAAGGATACCACCATTTCAAATGCCCTAAGAAGATTCTTTGTTTGTATTCCATTCAGTATAGATGGCTTAAACGTTTCCAGTAAGAGAAGGCTTTAATGACAGGTCATCTTGCTTGGGCTAAACTGGTTCCTTAAAGACAAGGAGGTTCTTTGCTGCAGGTGGATTCTCCCATATTTGTGGCAGCAGCTCTGCTCTGGTCTAAAGCTAAATTTAGAACAAGTGACACTTTCTTGTGGAAGAGAATCCGAGCTCTTCCACTTCCCATCTCCGCAGCCACCGCTCTGGAATCAGCAGATGTCTTGGTTGTTAAACACACATCTGATAACGTTGCCGTCTGCGTCTGAAGGCTGTGGTTAACCCAAATGTACAAGTGTGTGGGGTCAGTGTCGTGTGCAGGTTTGTCATGCTGCTCATTTATATAACGTGTGGAATCCAGGACATGGATCCCAGTCTTTCTCCTGAAGCAGGGCTCTCCAGTGGGCGCCACAGCCGAGGGAGCTGAGCTGTGACCACAGTCTCCCTCTTTATAGCTGGTGAACGATATGAGCCAGCCACAGATGTGCTCTGCAGGTAGAAAACACACTGTGAAGAGCTGCTAAAGACCTCGGGAGAATTTATGAGATCCTGAGGTAGAAACTCATCTCAAAGATTCAGTGTCCCTTCTGGTGTTGGAACTGTGGCACTGCAGCCTGGTGTGAACGGGAGTGTTGTGGCTCTTACCTCTGTATCCCCCCATTGCAGATGTGGGGCTCTCTTGCGTTTTCTGTTCAGTGGGTTGAAGCCTCTTTGGCCACATAGAGTACCCCTGACTCTTACCACCCCTTTTGACTCCTAATCTGAGTGTGTGCTGGGAAATGCGTGAGTGAAGCACAGTCTTTTGTCCCACTAGTGCAGAACTCAGGGCTGCAGAGCAGCACTTGGGGTCTTTCTGAAATGGGGTTCAGAGTGTGAAGCCACTTGCAGTAAGGTGCTGCACAGGGCTGGAAGCCTCGGCTCTTTTTTCCTGTTAAAAAGGTGTTATTTCGTCCAGTTCTGTCTATGGTGTAATGGTTGTGTAGAGAGAAGAGCTGTGACTGTAAACCTGGATTGATGCATGCCCAGCTGACAGCCACCAGATAAATTGATTCACTGGTCATCATTTTCTTCCCATGTTTCCCAGGTACATAAATTAAACTCTAAATCTCTCACTTCCAGGCATCTTCTCAGTTCTTCAGCTGGCTTTGAGGCTGGAATACTCACTCTCTGATGTGCAAGCAACTTCTGAAGGATGCAGACGCAGGCATTGAGTGCTGTCTTGCTAACCAGGAGGTAAGATCACCCTCCTTGCTCTTGTTTGCACGTGACCCAGCCAAGGGTTGCATCCATCATCTCTGCTGCATCACCAGCTCTTGTTGAGGTGCTCATCCATGAGGACCCTCACTCCCTTCCCTATTAACTGATGGTGCGAGGAACTGTTCTTTTCTTTAGCTGCATGTCTGCATTGAGCTTGCTTAAACCCATAGTTTTGTTTCAGTGGACTCAGCCTCTTGAGCTCCCTGTGTTTTCCTCCATCATGGTAACTCTCACCTCTGTCAGCCTGCAAACTTGCCATGTGCAGCTTCTGGCAGCAGCCATGTCCTGGTGCAGGCTGGGGAGGTCATTTGTCAAGACCTTTGTTACTTTTGATATGCTTAATATGGTCTTTTTAAATACTCTCTTGTGCTATTCTTTTTCTCACACTGTCATGGAGCAATAAATCAAATGTCGCACACAGCCCATCCACATGATGTCTGTGCTGTTGCCTTTTCAGCAAAATGTTGAATTTCACCAGAAGGGGGATCACATTTAGATCCTTTAATTCTGGATTGATTGCATCCCCTCAAATCTCATTATTGTGCCTCTGAACAACTCTGTAGTTCTATGGAAGAAGTGGAAGAGTTGCAAATATTCTTTTCTGGGCACAGGCACAGGGTGCCCAGAGAAGCTGTGGCTGCCCCATCCCTGGCAGTGCTCAAGGCCAGGTTGGACACAGGGGCTTGGAGCAAGCTGCTCTAGTGGAAGGGGTCCCTGCCCATGGCAGAGGCTTGGAGCTGGGTGAGCTTTAAGGTCCTTTCCAGCCCAAACCAGTCTGTGACTGAAAGATGTCTTATATCCTGTGCTACAAGATCAATCAGTTCTTCCTGTACACAGTATTTCACCAGTTTCACTCTTTAAAGCTCCAGTTGGGCCTGTAACATTGCTAGGTTTTGTTCATTGTTACATGGCAGTGTTGCCAGCCCTGAGTTTCCACTGATCGTTTTTTTCGTGTCGGGATTGCAGATTTCTATTGATTTCTGTCTAGCATCTGTTCAGAAAGTTTTGACAGATAATTTTTTTAACTAGGTTTTCCTTCTACTCTCCCCAAAGCCACAAGAAAATACACACAAAAGTCTTTTCTGGCCCTGGGAGGGTGGTTTTTAGCCTCCCTAAGGGACTGAACCCAAATCCATAGATCAGTTCCAGCAGCAAGTTAGAAGTTAGATCACAGAATCATGAAGTGCCTTGGGTTGAAGGGACCTTAAAGCCCATCCAGTTCCAACCCCCTGCCACGGGCAGGGACACCTTCCACTAGAGCAGGTGATGTTCCTTAGGTTGGACCATTGTCTAGGCAAGGCCTGCAGGGTAGCACTGCTCGGGTCACTCAGGTTGTCTTGCCTTAAAGCAAAGATAACAGCAGTTGCATGTCTTAGGTTTGGGGTGGGCCATGCATTTCTGTCTCAAGCGTTGCCCTGTGGAGAGGACAGTTTCTCTCCATGGGCTGTGCTTGAGGCTGAGATCATTAGCCCAGGCTCTGACAAGGCTTGGCCACCTTCCTGCAGTTAGAATAAATCTTTCTGTTAGCAGTGGGACGGAGCCAACAGGACCCAGAGAGTTTCAGAGCTTAACTCCCCATCCGCTGTGTTTTGGAGACTTCAACCTTAAGTGTAAATGTTTTTATTAGCATTTGACTTTCTCTTCAGCTCAGGATTAGCTTTGGGAGCCCATTTGCTTTGTGAAATGGCAGTTAACTGCTCCTTTTCTTGTCATAGCAGACTTCTCAAAGGCCTGTGGAGGAGGCGTAGGATCTTCAAGCAGATTCTGGCAGCTGGAGGTTCCCGATAACAGGTGATGCTCCAGACGCGGTGGTTGTACAGCTCTAGAGGGTTCTGCCTCTCTTGGTTGAATGTTTGCACTGCTTAGGCTCACGCTGATAAACTTCTAAATATTTGGGTGGGGTTTATTTGTTTTTTAGATAAAATTGACCACCATGAGTTGGAGTTTTCTGACCCGTCTGTTAGAGGAGATCCACAATCACTCTACCTTTGTTGGCAAAATCTGGCTGTCAGTGCTGATTGTGTTTCGGATTGTCCTGACTGCTGTGGGAGGAGAATCCATTTATTACGATGAACAGAGCAAGTTTGTGTGCAACACGGAGCAGCCTGGCTGCGAGAACGTTTGTTACGATGCTTTTGCTCCTCTTTCACACGTGAGGTTTTGGGTCTTCCAGATCATCCTCGTTGCCACTCCATCTGTCATGTACTTGGGCTACGCAATCCATAAGATCGCCCGGATGGTGGAACACAGCGAAGCCGACAGAAGAATCAGAAGCAAAAGCTTTTCTATGCGCTGGAAACAACACCGTGGCTTAGAGGAAACTGAGGAGGACCACGAGGAGGACCCCATGATGTACCCAGAGATTGAGCTGGAAAGTGAACGGGAGAACAAAGAGCAGCAGGCGCCGGGCAAAGCCAAGCACGACGGCAGGCGGCGCATCCGGGAGGATGGGCTCATGAGAATTTATGTCCTGCAGCTGCTGGCGAGGACCACGTTTGAAATTGGCTTCCTGGTGGGTCAGTATTTCCTGTATGGCTTCGAGGTGAGCCCCGTGTTTGTGTGCAGCAGGACGCCATGCCCGCACAAGATCGATTGCTTCATTTCCAGGCCAACGGAAAAGACCATTTTCCTGCTAATAATGTACGGGGTGAGCTGCATGTGTTTACTTTTGAATGTCTGGGAGATGCTCCATTTGGGATTTGGCACCATCCGGGACACATTGAACAACAAGAGGAAAGAGCTGGAAGACTCTGGTACCTATAACTACCCTTTTACTTGGAATACACCATCTGCTCCTCCTGGCTATAACATTGCAGTCAAGCCAGAGCAAATGCAATACACTGAACTGACCAATGCCAAAATGGCCTACAAACAGAACAAAGCCAACATAGCTCAGGAACAGCAGTATGGAAGCAATGAAGAAAACATCCCTGCCGACCTGGAAAACCTGCAGAGGGAAATCAAAGTGGCTCAGGAGCGCCTGGACCTCGCGATCCAGGCTTATAACAACCAAAACAACCCCAGCAGTTCCAGAGAAAAGAAATCCAAAGCGGGCTCAAACAAAAGCAGTGCCAGTAGCAAGTCAGGAGATGGGAAGAGCTCTGTCTGGATTTAATGTTGGCTGAGTTTAGATACTGTGTTTTTTCTCCTAGTTTATCATAACCAGCAACCCCTTGAATAATGGCTTCCATTAAGTAACTATTTGACTGTGTTTAATTTCAGGGATGCCGTTGGCTCGTGATTCAACCTCTCACAAAGGGGTTAAACGCATATTCTAGGATTATAGAACTTTATTCTTCTGTCTTCCAAGTCAGGAGGCAAATACTTATATTTAAATCATTCTCAGTGAACGGTTTATGCTGTATGTACAGTATTATAGTACATTTATTATGCACAATTTTTTTGTACTTGTACACTGGATCTCTGATGTTACACTTTTTTATATTGCCAAGGAGCAAGCAATGGGTAGCTGGTAGCATTTTGCTAGTTTTATTACTGTGGTCCACAGTTTTTGTTGTTGTTCTTCCTTGTTTGAAACCTAAACCTTAACTATGCTGCGTTCCAGAAGTGCCTTGAACGTGCAGACAGCCCAGCAGAGTCTCCACTTAACCCAGGCAGCCCATGGGTGCAGCAGGGAGGTTGGGAAAACATCTGTTAATGGTGCTCTTGACTCTTGTTTTTACCCAAATGATGTGCTACTTAGGAAATGGAAATGCCATACTTACAGCTACTGTGCGCTCCAGGGTTGGTTTCCTAGGAGAGATGTGTGATTGAGTCCTTGCAGTCCAAGTACCAGTGCCAACCCTCACGCAGAGAGGGCTCAAACCTCCCTGCGAGCTTCCTGCACCAGGAGGGAAGAGAGACTTCCAACTCCTGCAAAACACCCCCCAGAAAGTACATAGAAATTACTGGATTCAGTAATCCCATGTAGTTCTGTGATATCTATGGATAGAGATGGGTTTGAGGTCTGTTGTTACAGACAACCGCTCCCCCAGGGCATGAAGTTGTTACCATACCTTTTGGATAAGATTTCTGTCGTTTCCAAAGTAATCTGCTTGGATGGAGTCAGGGTGAGTTTGTTTCTCTGTGCATTCCCTGGAGGAACAACCTTCCTTCCCCCGAGCCAGGCCACATGAGCTGTCTGGAAGAGTTTTTACAAAGCCCTTTCCGAATATCAATGATACTGCCTTATTCCAGACCCCTCTTCTTCCATTATGTCCGAGGAATTCAGTTCAGACAGAGCAATATCTGGAGTTCAGATTTCTGCTTGAGAGACCAGTCAGATTTGGCATTTGGAGGTTTTGGCATTAATCTTGAATTTTGAATTAGAAAAGGAGAATGCGGAATGTGCTGCCTTTGGGGCTGTCTTTTTGGCAAGGACACGCATTAATGGTTGGGAGATGCTGATAAATGTGTATGCTTTTTTGCTACTATTTATAATGTATTCAGGACCTCGCTCCACGCTGGGCTTTTGTTAGGTTTTCATGCGTTTGAATATATTTTAGAGGCTGTCTCAAGCAGGGCTGTTCTGTTTCGAGGCTCCCTCAGTCCTTAGTGCCCTCGTTACAGCCTGGCCAGGGACGGGATTGACAAGGAAGGCTCTGTGGACACGGGTGAACCCACACTCCATTCCTGTCCCATAGAACATCTAAGCATAGGCTTGATGGTAAATTTAAGCTAAGGGGATATGAGCACATGCTTGCGGTTGTCCTCTACCCAAGCACTTGCTGACAATAGGTGTTCTGCTGACTTGATTTTGCTGTTTTTACTCTGGGACACCAGGCAGCCCAGGCAGAGAGCCCAGCTCTGAGTGTGGGTCAGCGGGAGCCTCCCCAGTTCATCTCCAGCAGTGGGAAGTGAGTTTCCTTTCTGCCTTTTCGTTTGGCTTTGACTCCTGGCCACTGCTCCAGGAAGGGAGCACCCTCCGAGTTTTATGCAGTGAAGTGTCAGGGTGATGTCTGGAAGCAGGAGTAGGTAACACAGGAAGTACGCAGCAGTTTGGAACAGCAGAAGTGGGCTTGTGAGCAGGGACCAGCAGCGTGGGGTTTGTTAGTAGTGCTGCTCCAGTTAATGAGGAGGCTGAAGAGAAGCACACAGCCTGAAGATGGGCAGAGAGGCTTTGCCAGCAGAAAGCTCTGAGTGTGATGGGGAAGCTGGCTGGAAAAACATGTTGTCTGAAAGTACTAGGGAAAGACATTTGGAGCCTGGAGATAAACAGGGATGGTGGCTACAATCCGCTCATTATCCCAGACACTGGGGTGGTTCTTTTCAGCTTCCCAAGAGCGGGACGTTGCTTGTGGTGGTTTCAGAGCAGCCTTTCACCAGTTCAGTGGCAAGGAGTGAAAATCCTTTCCTCTTGCTGCTCTCTACACAAACTGCAGCCATTTCTTAGCAATGGCTTCCAATAAAACGGGTTTGTGACAGCTTCTTCCCCAGTTCATGGTCCAAACTATTCCCTGCTTCAAGCTGCCGCCTTGGGTCAGTGCTGTGAGCTTCTGTCCCCAGCAGTAAATACTCCCCTTAGTGAGCAAAGTGGGTAGAATATTCCAACCCCAGCACTGAATTCATTCCGAAAACACAAAGTAATGGAGCTGTTTCTGTTCCTGGTTTTTTGTTTTCATTTGGATTGTGTATAAAGTGCACATTTTCTTTGAAACTGAGTGTTTGCTCTTAGTAGAGGATGTCTGTTCCAGCGCTGTTCATGTTCGTGACTGTATTCAGTTTCAGAGCATCAGGCTTGATTTTTCCTTTTGAAGAAATGATACCTGCATTACTTTAAAATGCTCTTTTGCTTTGGCTTAATGTAGGCCATTCTGAAAGAAACGTTCGTCAGAGACTTTGGGAGAAGACATCCTGAACATAACTTGGGTTTGTGTTGTCATTCTCTGGTTTTGGATGCAGTTTGGAAAAACCAATCTATTAAATCCAGTGGATTCCTCCAGTCTGAGTGAGATGGCTTCTTTTTTCCAGCCCTAGAATATGTTCTGAATATGTGAAGGAGGGAGAGGGTTGTTTTAATGGGGTGTTGTAGAGCCACAACTTGGAGGTTTTCTGTATTTGACCTTGTTTAGCATCATGGAGTCAGGCAGAACATGACTGAACCGTGCTGCACGTGAACTGCTCTTCAGTGACAACAGCACTCGCACGCAGAAAAAGACAGATCTGTAAACTTTGGAAGTCAGACCTTGAAAAGGTCTTCGAAAACATGGAAATCTGGGCTTATGCATATGACTGAGCATGCTGATCCTGTCCAGTGAACTGTGCAGCATTAGCTGCCCTAATTTAGCTGCAGTTTGCCAAAGAGCATACGGAGCTGGCTGCCCTGCTCCCTTCCGAACTGCCAGCTGAATGCCTGGCTGTGTTGCCGGCACAGAAGAGGGCTTTTGTCAGTGTTCCATGCCTTGCCCTGGCTGCACTTTGCCCTCCAAAGTGGGAGTGGGTCTGAGGGAGGCATTACGTGGTTTCAGCTGTGAGAAGGCTGAAGGGAGATGGATTTGGTGGGGTGGGGGGCTTGCAATGAAAAGCTGTTTGTTCAGAGTTAAAAGCAGCCGTGTAGAGGAGGACAGCGCTGCCTGTGTCACAGAGCTCCTTGTATCCAGGGCTGTAAGGGCAGAAACCAGTCGTGGCAACCAAGGGGGGATCCAGCACTAATAACTGTGTGTGCTTTCTCACTGTCAGGTTACCTGAGCATCCTGCAGTTTCCTGGGAAACCCTCATGGAGCAGGGAGCAGCCGAGACACAGTCACCAGCTCCCTGCCCAGGCAGGGTGACACCAGCGTGAGCCATCCAGCACGGGTTCAAGTGCACGGATAACTGAGGAGGTGCAGTGGGACCTGGGGTCGTGCTCTGTGTGCCTCTGCTGCTCCAGAAGGACACTTAACTTCGCCTTATCTTTAAGCATGTGATTATCTCTGCATGAGTCAATGCAGCCAGCTACAGGCATCCAGCTAAGCATGTGCTTAAGTGTTTTAAAGTGCAGAAGCCTTCATTTAACAGGGAATTTGCAGCAAGAAATTCTGAAACGCTTCAGGCATTTGGCTATAACTAAAAAAAGGAAGGGTGCTGTTGCAGCTCTTTTCTTGCAGTCTGTTTCTTGGGGAATCATGTAATAGAAGCCATCATGTGATGGCTGGATTTGATCTTGTGCTCAGAGACAGGCACCCAGAGGTCAAAGCTGGGATTGTGTGCAGTCACCCCAGGCCTGCTTCACTTGCTCCTTGCAGATGTATCTGAGAACCCCCTGGGTCTTGTGCATGGCCTCCAGCTGCTGCCCATCTCCCAGGGGTCCTGTGCCACATCTGCCAGCCCTGTGTGGCTGCCCTGGGTGCTTGAGGCCCTTTCCAGCAGCACCATGCCCCTTGACTGATCCCAACTGATCCTCTGTGTCGCTGGGCAGGCCAGCTGACACATCCACCTTTTTCTCAGCTATAAAGCGAGGATAATGCAACCTGGAGTTGAAAGTATAAATTGGATCCTCTCTGCAGAGTCATTTTCCTGTTGGAAGCGTAGATGAGGTGTTTAATATTGTTAGCATTTCATTTTCCTTCCTGTAGTTAGCTGCAGTTTCGTCTCAACTGCACTCTTCATGATGAATTCTTGATACCGGGCACATAACTTCCCAGCTCCGAGGTTACTTTCCAAAGGATCTGTTTATTGCCTGGTTGCTCTTGGGGTGTTTGTGGCGTGCCTAATTCCTCTGAATGGGATCTACTGTGCTCTGCACCTTGTGCACTTTCCATGAAACAGTTCCTGAAGGATGGATCTGATTGCATGATGTACATCAGGGTTTGCTGTTAATGGTGCAACTCACCTTTCGACAGCAGCGTGGAAAGGAGCTCTGGGGCTTCTTTCTGCTCCTTCAGGCCTTGCCATTCATTTTCTCTGTATCGCAGGAGACTTCAAATATCACTTCATTATTGCTTGGAAAATGACATTTTGTTTTGTGCAGCGTGACATTAGTGTTGTGTAAATTCCGTGTTGAGGGCTGAGGACAAATGCCTTACAAGGGGATTTCAAACCTCGGAGCCGTGCTCATTGGTGGTGTGGAGAGGTTTCTGTACACTTCAGATTTTGCTGCCCTTCTCCCTTTTCTTTTTCTGTGGAACAGGATGTTCTGGTTACTCTTTGGCGAGGGACCTGTCTCCAGATTGTGGACCTGAGCCTGCTGCTTCCCCACGAGCAGAGCAGAGATGCCTGGGACAGAGTTTGTGACTTCTGCTGCCTCCTGGCCTGGGTTTCCTCTGTGTGGACACAAAGCCTGGGTGAGCAGCAGGAGCTGCAAACCCACTTTCCTTCAGGGATGGCCGCAGCCCGGGGTGATGCAGACCTGTAACGCATTCTGCCAGGTTAGTCTTGGGGTTCAGTTGGATGGTGGGATCCCAGTGTGGTGTTGAATGGAATTTCTGGTGTCAGGAAGAAAGCAGTGGTGTATTTCAGCTTTGCTGTGAGGATTGGAAAGCATCGTGCCAACTTCTCTGCTTTCATCTTGCTTTTATTCAAGGACATGCTGTGACTTGAGGGAATTACTTTTCCTTTTACCCCTGAGTGCTTCTTATCCTTAGGAAATCAATGTTCCCATTTGCGAGTTGTTTGCCAGGGATTTTTTATCTTTTTTCCATAAACCTGAAATCACCTGAAAATCCACTCGCAGGAAACTTGTTTAAAAGCCTGTTCTGCGTGGAAAACGGTCTTGGTAACACACTGATACTAGCAGATGTCAGGATGTAGGTGTGTATCCACTACCTGGCTCTTACGGCCCTGACTTCTTGTGCAGAGAAGAAGGGGTTTCTTTCATCTTCACATTCCACAATTCACAATCCCTGAATTTAAGTGTGATGGCTCTAAGCTCTGAGACAGAATTTCTCTCTCACTTTCTGCTGCTGATAGCAATATTTCTTTTCCATTCCTCTGAAGCTGGTATTATGGTATTGAGTGGACGGTGTTAACAATAGTGAGTGTGTATTCTCATGTCATATACAAAACATTGAGACTTAATGCATCCTAGACATCCTTGGGAGTGTTTGTATTAACTGTGGTGCAAAACACTTTGAAAACAGGAAGTTACAAAGGGAAGTTTGTGCCTTGTTGGGAGGCTGGTGCCTGTTTATGGGCACGTTGGATGTTCTATAAGCTCTGTAGCCTCCGTAAGAGGTGCAGCCCTCTGGAAGGAGCTGG
Organism: Pezoporus occidentalis; assembly: GCF_034315485.1. NCBI lineage: Eukaryota > Metazoa > Chordata > Aves > Psittaciformes > Psittacidae > Pezoporus > Pezoporus occidentalis. Next base: position 225,654 of record NW_026915419.1, read on the forward strand.
TTTCCACTGAGCTGAGAGTCACTGACCTTGCAGCCCCGCCAGAGCCCTTTATGTGACCTGCAAAGCAGGAAGCACAAAAGGTGGCTGATTTGTCAACCACAGTCCGTAAGAAACTTGTGAACATTTGCAAAGGTCTTTGAGAAGTCACTTTGATCACATCAGCTGCGAGCTGCATCTGAGGGCTTGTTCCCCCCCGTGTGAGAGATTAACATGGAGATGCCCCTGGGAGTGTGTTTTCCATACTCACCATGAGAAAAGAGCTAACTTTGCTCATACCAGCCCATGCCACTGTGGAAATGTGCAGTGAGGGTCTCTGCAAATCAAGGCTGGATCCATCTGGTCCATTTGCTGATGAGGTGCATGATCCAGAGTTGAATGTAAATGTTGTGGGCATCGGTCCCTGCCGTGTTATGGTGCTGCATAGCGAACTTGGCCAGGTAAGATGGGTTATTCTCACAAGCCAGGTGAAGCACCCAAGAGCAGTGCTGTAGGTGATGGGATGGTGGGACTGCAGGAGGCAGAATAGGCCATTGCCAGTGTGAACCTGGTCTGCAGACCAAGAGATCAGGATAGCTTGGTTTAAATTTTTGGTATTTTTATGTTTTTATCTGTTCCCCCCCCCCCCCCCCATACCAAATACTCCAATGGAATGTGCAGGAGCCTGGAAGTGAGAGGTGTTCTGTGAAGGTTTGGAGGCAGGAACTGCTGTTCTCAGTGCTAAGGGCCTGGCATCACCTGGTGTGCAGTATTCCCCCTCCGAGAGCAGAACTTTTTAGTTCACCTTCCACTGGAGCAGCTTGCTCCAAGCCCCTGTGTCCAACCTGGCCTTGAACACTGCCAGGGATGGGGCAGCCACAGCTTCTCTGGGCACCCTGTGCCAGTGCCTCAGCACCCTCCCAGGGAAGAGCTTCTGCCTAAGAGCTCATCTCAGTCTCCCCTCTGGCAGGTTAAAGCCATTCCCCTTGGCCTGTCCCTACATCCCTTGTCCCAAGCCCCTCTCCAGGTTTCCTGCAGCCCCTTCAGGCACTGGAGCTGCTCTCAGGTCTCCCCTTCAGGAGCCTTCTCTTGTCCAGGCTGCCCCAGCCCAGCTCTCTCAGCCTGGCTCCAGAGCAGAGCTGCTCCAGCCCTGCAGCACCTTTGTGGCCCCCTGGCAATCCCATCTGAGGGAGGTCTTTGCTGCTGCATGTGTTGTGAAAGCCCTGAGATGCTTCAGGGCAGGCTGGCAACGTGTGGGTAAAAAAATAGCTCAATGTTAGAATGATGTAGGGAGACAGAGGGAGGTGGGAAAGCTTTACACCTTGGTCACCCAGAAGATGGTGTTCCCACAAAGACTCAAGCTGCCCTGAAGTTTCCTTTGCCAGCACATCTATTAGATCCCTCTGTCACACAGGATTTCTCCCCCATGCACTGGGGAAAGGAGAGCAGTTCATTACTGGGCTGCCACAGAAGGGAATGAACTCAGGGAGATGCCACCAGGCTGTGAAGTGAAACTGGTGTAACTGATGGCTCCAAAATCTGGTTCCTTATCACCTATTGCCTTTTCTTGCTGACTGGCTGCTTGCAGCAGCGCTGTTGGATAATGACAAAGTAAGTTCTGATTCCCTGCGATGTTAGGCCTTTATGCATTTCCTATTTGCATGCACATTGTGATGTCCAGTAAGGACAGGAGATAAAACCAGCAGTAGCTGGTGTAGGGGTAAGGAGATAGTTACGTAAAGTGCTCTGACCTGGTGGCCATGGTACTGCAGATCCCCCGCAGAGGAGAGCTGAGATCTTGAGAGGCTTCAAAGCTAATTTGACAGATTGCTGTTTCGTAGCTTTGAATCGAAACTCTTCAGAAGAAGTAGGAAGAAAAGCTTAGGAGAACCAGGAAGACAGCCCCTTTTCTTTGTCAGATGCCACATTCACTCCACAGGCTCCGATCCCCAGCCCCTGTAGTTTAGCAGAAGCTCAGGAGGGCTTCACATCGTGCTTGCAGTCCCAGCAGGGACAGGTCCCCCTGTGCTGCAGTGATGGAACGGGAGCCTCCGCGCCTGCCTCTGCTCTCGCTGCACTGCCAAGGTGAAATGGGCCCACTGGGGCTTCTCAGTTCAGCTCTGCTGACCTGGATTTGAACTGCTGAGCTGTGACACAGCCCGCACCAATCCTGCCCGGGCAGTCCCAGGGGCAGCAGCCGTCGGGTTCGCCTCTGCCTCAAGGGGTTAAAGCTGCTGGCGGCAGGAATGGGAACTCAGGCGTTCCGGGGCTGCAAGGAATGACACAGGCTTTGGGCTGGAAGAGACCTACAAGGCGATGCAGGCAGTGTCCTGGGGCAGGAGGCTGCTTCTGGAAGGGCATTTGGGAATTGATTTGTCTCATAGGGATTGGGTTTCCCTCCTTTTCCCCGCTGGAGCTGGCGGTGGCAAGGCTGAGGTTAAGGCACCCCAAAGCCTTGAGTCACGTTTTCAGGCCAGTGGCTCTCTTCTGGGCCAGCAGAACTCCTTCCCTTCCCAGAAAGCTGCTTCACACGCCTCCAGCCCGCGGGCTTCTCTCCCAGGCGAGCTTCCCATTGTGCAGTGCTCATGGGCAAGGTGGAAACTCAGAGCCTCCCTCTGCTCACCCAGGCTGCGGCCTCTGCCACCACCATGGGGGGGGCCTTGAGGAGGCAAAGAGCCTCCTTTGATTCCAGTTGAAAAATCACAGCCAGATGGTCCATCATGGGCTTCGGCAGCCAAAGGAGCGGAGATGCTTCAGGTTCAAGGGCTTCCCGCTGCGCAGCGCACGCAGCGAGGCGGCTGTGCGGGAGCTGCTTGCTTCTCTCTTTGGTTCTGCTGGTAATGAGGGATTGATTTTCATTGCTGGGGGTTGAGGTTGGCAGGACCCGCTCTGTCTGCAGCAAAAAGAGGGGCAGATACGGGTCTTGGAGCTGAGCCCTGGTAAGTGACAAGAGATGCACCCCCCAGACCTGCCCATGGGGTTGCTCCTGCAGTTCCTTTCAGGTTTGCTGTGTTATGTGGGGATGTATCCCACTGGGATTAGGGGGAGAGCTCGGTGAGTGACCTTGGAGGAGCCACAAAGCCGATGCCAGCCTCACAGCATCATTGTTGGAGCATCTTAACACCAGCATGCAGTGGGAGGCTGTGGCTGCTCCCTTGGGTGGTGTGGTTCACCTTTAGCACGTGTGAGGACCCAAGGACTGGTGGCTGATATAAAACTGCTTGAGGACAGGCAGGAATGCTGCAGCATCCAGCCAGCCTGTGCTCTGGTTTGGGGCAGCTCAGGGTGGAGGAGCTGGGTGATGTGATGGAGCTGGAGACACCTGTGATGGAGAGAAGCAGCTGCCTGGGGCATTGAGCACCTGTGGGCACTGCACCCTGCTGCCTGCGATGGGATGTTGGTCAAGGAGCATCTCCTTTGTGCTGGGGCATGTCCAACCCCACCATGGCATCCTGGTGAGCAGGACCCTGCCCTGAGCCAGCGTAGGTGCTGTGTGACCCTGCGGGGTGCAGACCAGAGCTGGGCTGACTGCAAGGCATGGGGTTTGCCCTCCTGACCCTGAAGGCCCTGAATAGCTTCAGATTCAGGCCCAGTCTGTGCGTCTGGCATATTTCTGGCTCACTCGTCGCGCTGGTATCCAGACACGAGCCCAAAATAGCTGCAGCTCCGTTGTGCCTGCTGCAAGTCTGTGGCTAAAACCCTTGAGGGGCTCATGGTGCTGGGGGGAGAAAGGGCCCTGCTGGCTCCAAGCCTGGCCCTGGCAGGAGCAGGCACTGCGGCTGAGGGGCAGGGGGGATGCTCCTCATGCAGACCCCCCCCAGCTCAGCTGCCTGCTCCCCCCACACTCCCTGCCACAGCCAGAGGCTCCCTTGCCCATCCTGCAGCACTTCTAGTGAGGCTGCAGCCGGGGGGGACAGGGCGAGCAGATGACAGTGATTGCTTTAATAAGATGGGCTTGACCCTTCTGGAACCAGTAGAGAGGCTCCTGTCTGGGGCTGGGTTTGCCCCTGAGGGAGGCAGCACCCCCAAGGTGCTCCCGAGCACCCCAAGTGGGGCAGAGCCAGCAGTGAGTGTCCTCATCCTCCTCACCCAGCACCCTGCATTGTGTGCACGGGCCCTGGTGCCCAGCATCTTGCCATAAGGAATGATGGAGGAGAACATTCCCATCGCCAGCAGTGCTCAAGGCCAGGTTGGACACGGGCTTGGAGCAGCCTGCTCTAGTGGGAGGTGTCCCTGCTTGTTAAAATGGGATGAGCTTTAAGGTCCCTTCAACCCAAACCATTCCACGGTTCTATGGTAAGGTGCTGAACAAGTGTTTTCATGCTCCCTGTGTAGGGGTGCTCTGCAGGGCCACCCCTTGCCAGTGGCTTGGTGACAGCGTGTGTTGTCCTGCATCCCACCCCGTGTCCCTGGCTGGCAGAGAAAGGATTCTGCAGGGAAGTGACCCTCCGTGGGCATGGGGATGCTGGGCTGAGGGTGCTGGTAGCAACGCTCTTGTGGTGCCCCCCACCTGCCACCCTTTTTGCCATCAGAGGACCTCAGGCTCGAAGCTGGGGCTCGCGGGGACCCGAGTGGCCCTGGAGCATCTCAGGGATGAGCGAGCATCTCCTGCGCCGGCCGGGCATGGGCTGGGCTGGGGGAGCCCTCTCGTGGTGGCTGCGCTGAGCGGTCCGGGAGTGCGGGCTCTGCCAGCGCAGCCTCCCCCAGGGATCACGCTCCATCCTCACGGGCCCTTCGGGGAGCTGGGGACCCATCCCCGGGTCCCCGTCTGCCAGGGGTTGCTCACCCCACTGCAGAGCCAGCCTGAGGGTGGCCCTGGGAGGGGACAGGGACCTGCCCCCGTGGCCCTGCAATGGGGCAGTGAGCAGCTTGTGTGTCCCGGAGGTGGGCAAGGGACCAGTCCCATGCTGGGACAGCGAGGGGTGCCCATGGTGGGGCAGGGATGGAGCAGTGTCCTCATGCTGAGCCCTGACATAGGGCTGAGCATCTCTGTGGCGGGATGTGGGACAGGGTCCCCAGCCGGGTGAGAGCTTGGAGGGAGGGAGCTTGGTGGCACTCAACCATGTGCCATTGGGTCCGTAAGATGGGACCCTGACTCTTGATGTTATGGTTGGGATGGAGCCATCCCTTGCGGATGGGCCAGGGTGGGGTGTATGGGGTATTGGTGGGATGAAGCGGAGGGGACCACGTCCCGGAGCATCCTCCTGAGGAGATGTGTGGGGGCTCAGCCCCCCCCGGCCCCATCCCTCCCGCTCACGACGCCGGTGCCAAGCACAACCCCATCCTTTTCCAACCCTTTATTGTAAATAAGTTGTGGCATCGCAGGAGGCTGCCGGGGCCGGGGCCGGAGCCGGGCACCGCGTTGGGAACACGCGGCGGCTCCGGCTCCGCAGCACGTGCAAAGCAGGAGCTCGGGATGGGATGTGGGGGCTGGGGGGGGGGTGGTGGTGTCACCACCCCGCTGTGCGTGGCCCCTGCTGGGAATGTGGGGCTGGGGGGGGGGGTTTGATCTCTTGGCTCTGGAAGCACCGGGTGAAGCCCCTGTCCGAGCCGCTGGCACCTCCGCGGTGGCACCGCTCGACCTCACAGCGTTAAAATCGTTAAGAACCCCCCATATATATATATATATATGTGTGTGTGTGTGTGTATTAATGTCCCCAAACCCAGTGAGAACTGAAATAGAGGCGTCCCCTCGCCACGGGGACCACCCTGGCACGGTGGCCGTGACAGTGGGGACATTGTGGTGACAGTGATGGAGATGGGGGTTGCTTCAGTTTCCCCCTCCCTGTGCCTGTGTCCCTGTGTCCCCAAAGCCCATCCCACGAGGAGCTACCATTCTGTCCCACTGCCAGCACCCTGCCGTGGCAGTGCCCTGTCCTCTATCTTCTGCCACCGCAGCCAAGGCACCCATGGGTGCTGAGTGGGGCTGTCACACAGCACAGGGACCACCGTGTGCATCGACCATGGCTGGGCTTGGGGACACCCTTGGTCACCCTCTGCCTTAGTGGCAAGGGGCCCTATGGTGGGCAGGGACACTGGCCAAGGGAGCACACAGGGGGCACCCCCACTGCTATGGGCATGGGGTGTTGTCCCCCATTATCCCCTTCCTGAGTGCCACCAGCCGTGTCCCCATACACACACACTCATTGTCCCTAGAGGTGTCCCCCCATGCTGAGCATCACCAGGGCTTGAAGGGACCAGTGTGGGCCCCCGGTGCTCTGTGGTGCTGTGGCTTGGGTGGCCCTCCAGAGCCACCCCATGCAGGGTGACGTGTGCCATGGGGATGGGGTGACGCATCCCACCCCCCTCCCAGGGGGTCAGGGACACCCAGCAGGTGCTGTGCAACCGCCTGCCATGGGGCAGAGGGGGGGCATGTGCCACCCACCAAGGACCCCCGTGTGCCACCAGCCTGGGGCTCACCCTATAATCCAGGACCCCCCTCTGCTGTCACTGCCCCTCCCTCCAGCCCCAGTGCCACCAGTTTGGGGTTCATCTGCCTGAGCTGGGGACATGGAGGGGGGTCCCTGCCATAGAGGGATGCTTGTCCCCACTGCGGGGGACATCGGGGTTTCAATGGCTGGGTGGGTGCAGCCATGACATTGGGGGGGACAAATCCCCACATGGGGACACACACACACATCTGGGGGTGCAGTCCTTGCCCCCACAGACCCAGACCTGGCATCTGGGCTGGGGGGACACAACTTCCAGGCCTGGATACATTGGTACTGGGGGGCACTGGGCCTGTCCTTTGGGGGGCCCGGGAAGCTGCTGATGGGGGGCAGAGGAGGGAATGTGGGGCGGGGGGGGGGGGTGTGTGTCCCTGGTTGCCCCTGCAGGTACATTCATCCCGGTGCCACCAGCCCGGGGGGGGGGGGGGCCGGTACATTCGTGGCGGTGCGGTGGGGGTCGGGGGGGGTGGTCCCGGGTGTCCCCCCCCCCGCTCTCCTCCACGGACTCCCCGTTTAATTGCTGTTAATGAGGCGCTGGGCGGGGGGGGGGGGGGGAGCGGGGCAGAGCCGCTCTGCTCAGGCCCCCCCGGACCTGCAACACAGAAGTGGGGGTGCGTTTAGTGCGGGGCTGTGACATGGGGGGGACACATGGGGGGGGGACACTGAGCTGAAAAGAGCCAGCAACTGGGGGGGGGGGGTGGGGTGGCTGCTGCCAGTGTGTGACCCCCCCCCCCTTCCCTCCTTCAACCCCTGTCTCTTTTCAGCTGCGGGGGGCACAGAGATGGAGACAGCACGGCCGGACACACAGCGACACGGACAGACGGGCCCGGCCGGGGGGGGCTCCCACGCCGTCAGGAGACGGTGACAGTGACGGTGACGAGGAGGAGACGAGGGGGGGGCACGGTTACACTCCCTGCTGCGCCGGGTCGTACCTTCCGCGGCGGATGTTCCTTGGGGGGCGGCGGGGGGGAGAGGAGAGGAGAGGAGAGGAGAGGAGAGGAGAGGAGAGGAGAGGAGAGGAGAGGAGCGTTAGTGCCAGCCCTGGGTGTGCGGGTGGCCGTGTCCCGTCCCCCCCCAACCAGGGTCCCAGGTCCCACAGGCAGCAGACGTGTGCAGGCAGGAGAACAGGCATGGGGGCAGCAGCGCCATGGGTGACACCGGCACCCCCCCAGTGCCACATGCGGGCAGGGGCAGGGGACCAGGCAGGGACAGGGAGGTGAGGGAGCCCCCAGGGACCCACGCTGTGGGTGATGCCCAGCTCGGGGGTGTCCCCAGGACGCGGTGGCAGCGCGCAGGAGGGATGTGGCCGGTGAGGGCCGCGGAGGGGACGAGCCATGCGGCGGCTGCTTACTTAAATCCCCAGCCTGTCCCCCCTAGGACGATGGCAGCCACCAGCACGGCCCCCGCGATGGAGCCGATAATGATATTGGTGCCACTGGGACCTGTGACAGGGAGGAGGGGACAGGGACACGCATCAGTGGGGAGACAGCCCCAGTGATGGGGGGGGGGGGGGCTGGGATGGGGCAGAACCCAGTTGTGCCCAGCTGAGCTGCAGCACCAGGGTGAGGGAGACCCCTTGGGCCCCCGGGGAACGGGGGGGGGTGTCTGGGGTCACAGCGGGACGTGGGGAGCCCACCATGGGGCACACGGACCCTTGTAGCGCTCCGTCTCCCCCGTCGGCTTCGGCTCGGGGATGGGGTCGTAGACGCTGCAGTCCTTCCCCGTCCACTCCGCCCGGCAGATGCACTTGCCCTCATTGCTGCAGACCTGCGAGGGGACGGCGTCACCCCCCCCCCCCGGCCCCACCGCCTTGTGACACCCCCCGAGGGGGGGGTCCCCTTCATTCCCCCCCCCCCCCCGTGTCCCTCACCCCGTGGTCGTAGCAGATCTTCCCATCCCAGCTCCCGGGGCAGGAGCTGAAGTTAAAGGCTGTGGCTGGAAGGCATTTGCGGTCGAGACACAGCATCCCGGGCCCGCACGGGGTCCCGTCCTCCACGTAGCTCAGGTCCGAGCCGTCCACCAGCTGCACGTGGCCCCCCCTGCGCCGGCACGGGGGGAGCCGCTGACCCGGGGGGGCTCCCTCCCTTCCATGGGGGCACCCCGCGGCCATGGGGGCTCCCTCCCGTCTATGGGGGCTCCCTCCCTGCCATGGGGGCTCCCTCCTGGCCATGGGGGCTCCCTCCCGTCCATGGGGGCTCCGTCCCGGCCACTGGGGCTCCGTCCCGTCCATGGGGGCTCCCTCCCTTCCATGGGGGCACCCCGCGGCCATGGGGGCTCCGTCCCGGCCACTGGGGCTCCATCCCCGCCATGGGGGCTCCCTCCCGTCCATGGGGGCTCCCTCCCGTCCATGGGGGCTCCGTCCCGGCCACTGGGGCTCCGTCCCGTCCATGGGGGCTCCCTCCCTTCCATGGGGGCACCCCGCGGCCATGGGGGCTCCGTCCCGGCCACTGGGGCTCCATCCCCGCCATGGGGGCTCCCTCCCGTCCATGGGGGCTCCCTCCCGTCCATGGGGGCTCCCTCCCCGCCATGGGGGCTCCCTCCTGGCCATGGGGGCTCTGTCCCATCCATGGGGGCTCTGTCCCCGCCATGGGGGCTCCCTACCAGCCATGGGAGCTCCCTCCCCGCCATGGGGGCCCCCTCCCTGCCATGGGGGCTCCCTCCCCACCATGGGGGCTCCCTCCCTGCCATGGGGGCTCCCTCCCGTCCATGGGGGCTCCCTCCCAGCCATGGGGGCTCCGTCCCCACCATGGGGGCTCCCTCCCATCCATGAGGGCCCCCTCCCCGCCATGGGGGCTCGCTCCCAGCCATGGGGACTCGCTCCCGGCCAGGGGGGCTCCCTCCCTGCCATCGGGGCTCCCTCCCCGCCATGGGGGCTCTGTCCCCGCCATGGGGACACCCACCTGCAGTCCACGTAGCGGTTCTGGTGGAAGAAGGTGGTGGTGGCGACCTCTCCGCTGAGCTCCCCGAGCCGGGGGGGCCCCGAGATGTTGGCGCAGAGCAGGAAGCCGCAGAGCACGTCCCTGCCAGGCCCCCACCGTGTCAGCGGCCGGGGGGGGGCACCCGGGAGGGGACACGGGGCCGGAGGGGGTCACTCACTGCTTGTTGCACTGCAGCCAGCCCAGGCCCTCGCGCCCGCAGTTGCCCCTCTCGGTCCCCTCCACGTTGAGCTTCTCATAGCAGAAGCGCTCGGCTGAGCCTGGGGGAAGGGGGTGTCACCTGCCTGCCCCCCCCCCCCCCGTTTCCACCGTGGCAAAGCCCCCCCCCCCACCGGGGCTGACACTCACCGCGGCCCCACAGCGCGTTGCACTGCCGGTCTCTGGTCTTGCAGCGCCCGCCATAGCATCGCCCCTGCGGACATGGCCATGGAGGTGGTGCAAGGACAAGGACCCCCCCCCCCCAGTGCCAGGCACAGGGACCGGGAGCCGCGTGTGTGCAGGGGAGGGTGTTTGAGGTGCAGGGAGGGTTTGCCCATCCCATCACTGTGGGTGCGCACGTAGGAATGGGCTGCGGCTCCTGGAATACTGCTGGGATTCGGGATCCAGTGAGGGTTCACCCACCCTGGGGACCCTGGTACCCAAAGCCCGCATCCTGCACGTGTGTGGGGCTCAGTGCTGCTGCCATCCCCAACATGCGCCAGCACCAGGATGCTGGAGCCCACCGGGATGTTCCCAAACCCCATAGGGACCGTGGCCCCCTGCAGGGACATTGCTGAGCCCCACGGCCCTGTCCCACCAGCCTCACCTGCTCGTTCTCACAGAAGTAGCCATCCAGCTTGTGGAGGTTGGGGGGGCACTGTCGGGGGACACAGAAGAGGAGGGGTGATGCCCCACGGCCCCACGCGTGCCACCGCGCCTCCTGCTCCAGCTCACCTGGCTGGAGTCCCCGGTGCAGGTCTCGGGGATGTCGCACTCATTGACAGCCTCCCGGCAGGACACTCCGCGCGGCTCGTACTGCACCCGGGATGAAGCCACCACATCAGGAGCCCACCGGATCGGATCCATCCCTGCGGGATCCTGGATCATCCCCTTGCCCCTGCCCCTGCCCCTCACCTTGCAGCCCTTGCAGCAGAGCCCATCGCTGCACATGGCGTCGTGGGTCAGCGTGCACTTCTTGCAGCAGTTCCCCCCACTCTTGGCGCACTCCTGCCGGGACAGCCACCGGTGCGTCACACCGCGTCACGACATGTCACACCATGTCATGACATGTCACACGACGTCACATGTCACACCATGTCACGACATGTCATATCACGTCATGATATGTCACGACATGTCATACCATGTCATGACATGTCACACCACGTCACGACATGTCACACCACATCACACCACGTCACGACATGTCACACGACGTCACAACATGTCACACCACGTCACGACATGTCATATCACGTCATGATATGTCACGACATGTCACACCACGTCACGACATGTCACGACATGTCACACCATGTCGTGACATGTCACACCACGTCATGACATGTCGCACCATGTCACAACGTCATATCACGTCATGATATATCACGACATGTCATACCATGTCATGACATGTCACACCACATCACAACATGTCACAACACGTCACGACATGTCACACCATGTCACGACATGTCATGACATGTCACACCATGTCGTGACATGTCACACCACGTCACAACATGTCACACCACGTCACAACGTCATATCACGTCATGATATGTCACGACATGTCACAACATGTCACACCATGTCACGACATGTCACATCATGTCACATGTCACAACATGTCACACCACATCACAACATGTCACACCACGTCATGACATGTCACACCACATCATGACATGTCACACCATGTCACCACATGTCACACCAGGTCACAACGTGTCACACCACGTCACGACACGTCACACGACGTCACAACATGTCACACCACGTCACGACATGTCATATCACGTCATGATATGTCACGACATGTCACACCACGTCACGACATGTCACGACATGTCACACCACATCATGACATGTCACACCACGTCACGACATGTCACACCACGTCACGACATGTCACAACACGTCACAACATGTCACACCACGTCACAACACGTCACACGACGTCACCAGGTAACACCGGCAGCCCCGGCCCCGCTCACCGCCAGCGAGCCGCAGTCGCACTCCTCGCCCGCCTCCACGAAGCCATTGCCGCACTCTGGGGGGTCCAGGAGCTGCCAGGACCGAGTTGGGGGACACAACAGACACAGGAGATGCTGGGGGTGCCCCCGAGCCCCCCAAAAGGGCATCCTCTCCAGGGAATAGCAGGACCCCCAGAACATCCCCCGCTGGGGACACTGGGTTCGATGCTGCTGCTGTTACCTGGGACCCAGCAGGAGCCCTGGGGACCCCCAGGTCCGTCCCCAGGACATGGTTCCCCCCAGCATGAGGGGGTCCGGGGGGGGGCCGTTACCTTCAGGGGCTTGTTGAAGAGGCAGCTCCCGCCGCCGTCCTGCAGGAACTGGTTGTACTCATCGATGCTGCAGCGGGAGAACTTCCGCGGGAGGTAGTACCTGTGGGGCCGGGGGCAGCGTCACCCCCCAGTGCCGCCGGGGGGGCAGCACCACGCTGGGCCCCCGGAGCAGGGCAGGACCTTCGGCAATGCCCCCCCCAAGGGGCACCCACCCTGTGTCCTCCATGATGCAGCCCAGCCACGAGTCCGGACACCGGCAGTCGCCTGGAGGAGAGCAGAGGGGCTGGGGGGGGTGCTGCTGCCCTGCACCGCCTTGGTGGCACTTGGGGGTCCCCCCTCCCCATTGTCCCCATGGAGCCACCGGGGGGGGTGCCGGTACCTGCGGCCGTGCGGTGCTTGTTCCACATCATGCCCACGTTCTGCCCCAGCGTCTGCGCCAGCGTCACCGCCATGGCCGCCACGTTGCCGTACTGCACACGGGAGGGACCGGGGGGGGGGGGTGTCACCGGGATGATCCCCCCCCCCCATCCCCACCCTGCTTCCATGGGGGTCCCACTGCACCCACCTCATTGACCCCCCCGGCACGGGCGGGCGAGCAGATGCCCCCCACAAAAGCGGTGCCGCTGCGGCTGCTCTGGAAGGTCCGGCCCCTGCGAGGAAGAGGATGGTGGGCACCGGGGCCAGCGGCTCCCGGCGGCGGCGGGGATGCGGCGCTGCGGCGCTCACGAGAAGAGGTGGACGGTGTCGCTGTGCTCGGCCGGGCCCTCCCGCCGGTACTTCACGAACTCCGTCAGCGTCTCCAAGGAGTCTTCCCCCATGCGGATCCGGTCCTCCGAGGCCCACGTCTCCATGGCCACCAGCACGATGCGGGTGTTGAGCTGCTCCTTGTAGATCTGTGGGGACAAGGGGGACACACACACCAGTGCTGGGGGTGAAACCAGTCCCTGGGACAAAGCCATCAGGTGCCGAGGACCAACCCGGTGGGGACAATGCAGGGGGCATCGCCCTCAGGGACAAACCCATCAGGCACCAGGGATGAGCCCCCTGGGGATGAGCTCCTTGGGGAACAAACCCACCGGGTGATGGGGACAAACACCCTGGGGACCCCAAACCCCCCCAACCTCTGTGTGCCAGGGCTCCCCCAGGCCAGAGGGGCTCTCACCATGTCAGCCAGGTTGACCACGGACTTGGCGAAGTTGCTGGTGAGAACCACAGACTTGCGGAGCTGTAAGAACTAAGGGGGGGGGAACAGCAGGGGATAGGATGGCTGGGGGGGGGGGAAGCACCCCGACCCCACCAGCCCCACCAGCACTCACCAGCTGGTGGTCGTTCACCACGGCCAGCTCGATGTACTTGGTCTCGCTGTGGACCGTGTGCTGGGCTCGGCGGACCTGCCAGTGGGAGCCCGTGGCTGAGATCCGGCAGATCCGCCCGCCCAGCCCCGGCAATGGGGCTTCGGGATCCCTTTTGTGGCTGCCCATTGGGATGCATGGAGCGGGGAAGCCCCCTGGTATTGGCAGAGTTCCCCCCCCCCGAGCATCCCTGAGCCTGCAGCAGCGGCACCATCCTGCCAACACATCCCCAGCACCCACAGACCAGCCCGGCTGCACCCATGGCAGGGCCGTGTTGAGGCCAAGCCAGCACCCAGAGGCCAAGGACCGAGCATCCTTGTCCCCAGCCCCATGTCCCCGCTGTCCCCCCCCCAACCTGCCGCCGCCGCCGTAGCTTGGGTAACCCGCCCGCGACGCGCTGGCTCCACACGGGGAAGAGGCAGCCTGGAGGGAAGGGACAGAGCCGGTGGGACACGAGACCCGGCGCCACCAGCACCGCTCCTTGGGGACAGGCACCAGCGCCACAGGAAGGCTCACCCGGTTGGGAGCAGTTGGGGATGCGCTGGACCACGTGCGGTCGAAGGCCCTGCCATGGGGAGACGAGTGTCATGGGTCCCCCATGGGTGCCCCCAGCCTGCAGCCAGGGCCCTGATGCTGCAGTGTGGGAGCCGGAGCAGGCCCATGGCGGGTGCTGGGGCACTCACCTGCCCGTGCTCGACGCCCGCCTGGGGCTCGATCAGGAAGGTGGCTCTGCCGTCCGAGAAGACCCCGCTGCAAAGAGCATTGGGGGGGTAACGGGGTGCAGGGGGTGCAGCAGCCCCTGCCCCACACACCGAGGGCTGGGGAGCACTCACCTCAGGCCCTGGCAGCTGGAGAGAGCTGCGAAGGAGTGGGGCTGCCCCCGGAGCCGGCCCTGGTAGTAGCAGTGCTCCCCTGCGCCCTGCCCGAGCAGAGAGGGGGGGGCTGAGCCAGACGGACCCTGCCCTGGTCCCATCCTGCCGGTGCTGTGCGGGGTGCTGACCCCTTCACCGGCACCCCCCCTGGCTGGCGGCTCATGGGTTCACTGCCTGCCACCCTTAGGGTGTGCATGTTGCCCTGGGCATCACCCATCACCAGCACCCACTGGAGCAGCACCCCAATGCATGGGGCACCCCAGGGGCAACGGGGGGCTGCCTAAGGCCACCTGGGTAGAGATCCTGAGCTGCTGGTGGGCTCCTGATGGGTTTATGAGTGAGCCACCATGACCTCAGAACTGGCACAGAAGGGCTTGACACAGTGATAGAGCACAGCACAGCATGGCACAGGGTGATAGAGCATGGCACAGCATGGCACAGGGTGATAGCATGGCACAGGGTGATAGCATGACACAGGGTGATAGAGCACAGCACAGCATGGCACAGTGTAATAGAGCATGGCACAGGGTGATAGAGCATGGCACAGCATGGCACAGGGTGATAGAGCATGGCACAGTGTGATAGAGCATGGCACAGCATGGCACAGTGTGATAGAGCATGGCACAGCATGGCACAGGGTGATAGAGCATGGCACAGCATGACACAGTGATACAGCATGGCACAGCATGGCATGGCACAGCATGGCATGGCATGGCACAGTGTAACACGGCACGCAGCTTACCGTGCTGTGGCTGCCGTTGCTGCCCGCCCCAACGTGCCGCTCCACGTAGCGGGAGGCGAGGAGGTGGCTGCCGGGAGCAGGAAGGGGGTGAGAGGCCGAGGCGGTGGGGAGGAAGAGGAGGAAGAGGAGGAAGAGGCTGAGGGGACAGAGACAGCAGCAGCAGGGCCCTGCCTGCAGCACCCTCATCGCTCACCCACCCCCCATACACGTGGCACCACACCGGTGCGGGACCCCCAGAGGTTGGGAGGGTGCTGGCACCCCCGGATCCCTCTCCCCCCCCCGGCTCAGCAGCCAGGTGCCCCCCACCCCACTGGGACCCCCGGGGCTGCTCACTGGTTCAGCTGGAGGTCGAGGGTGAAGGCTGAGCCGAAGGCACGCACCACGAAGCTCACCCGCGCCAGATGCAGCCCCTGCGAGAGAGATGGAGCCGTCACCCCCCCACAATTAAACCACCATCAACCCCCAGACCCGCAGCCTGTAAAGGGGCGCTTTTACTTTTAACCCCCCCCAACCCAACATAAAGGAAAACGTTGCAGTTTTGCCCCCCAAATCATCCCTCCTGCAGCGCAGGGAGGGCACCCGCGCCCCACCGCCACCTCCTCGGTGCATCCTGGAGCATCCCCGCACCGCTTCGTCCGCCCTGCGGTCCCGTCATTCCTGACCTAATTCCTGCCGGCAGCACCAGGGCTGCGCTCTGCGGCGCCCGCCCGAGACCCGGCAAACTCGGCGCAGGGGTGAGGGTCCGCCACCGGCAGCGCATCCCTCGGGAACGCCGGTACCGAGGGGAAATGGCGGCCAAGGAGAACCCAAACCGTTCCCGGGGAGCCCCCTCCCCTCGCTGGGGGCGGTGACACGGGCACAAGGACACATTCGCCGCCGCACAGCACCGCAGGGAGCGGGGGGGGATGTCCCAAGCCAAGACCGTGCCCATGCGGTCGGGCAGGAGGCCACAGGGGCTCCCCAGGGAGCCGGCCCCGGGGGTCCCCACAACCCCGCTCCAACGCCTCCTCCGGTGCCGCCGGTGGCGTCCTCCCGGCGTCCGGTGGCTTCCCTCAACTCCGGGTTTAAAGCGCGACTGCGGCGGCGGCTCCTCAAGGTTCCCCCTTTTATCCGGCAGGGATGCGGGGATCGATGCGCGCCGCCGCCGCCTTGAGAGCACCGAACCCGATGGGCTCCGATGGGAGGCGGGTGCCGGCACCGAAACACCGACAGCACCGGGGGGGGGGCACCGGCCGCAGCAAGCCCGGGGCGGGGGGGAACGGCTGCGGTTGGGGGTCAGCACCGGGTGGCCTCGCTCGTCCTTCCCGGACCCATGAGCCCGTTCACGCTGCAGGATTCCTGCCCGCTCCCATTTCATCTCTCCCAGTGCCCGCACGCGCCGGTATCCAGGTTTAATGGGATTTCATGGCACACATCCGTGCAGGGGTAGGGGAAGGCAGTGGTGCGGAGTCCAAGGGGACGAAGGCTCCGGTTTCGGATGCTGGGGCCCATGCACATGCTGGGGTGCAGCCGGGTTGGTGACAGCAGCTCCCCGGGGACCTGCCCACCCAGCCGGGGACCCCAGAGGGAGCGGATGGAGGGGGGTTGTGGTTCACTTACAGGGCCTCCTCCTCCTCCTCCAGGCTCATTCCTGACCCTGGTGTCCAGCTGGTGCCTCTGGACCTCCCCTCCCGAGCTGTGCCCCACCAGCCTGCTGGGGTGGGTGATCTGGGAGGCGACCCTCCCGTCCTGCCATCCGGACCGGGGGAGCCTCCGCTGCAGCGAGGGGGCCTGCGCGGCGGGACCTGCGGCCAGGGGACACGTTGGGGTGGCCCCAGGGAGGGCTGGGGGCACCGCTGAGGGCTGGGGACAGGGAGGGCTGGGGATGAGGAGGGATGGGACGGGGTCAGGGGGTGACCCAAGGCTGGCACTGCATCCCAAAAGGGACGCCCATATCCTGGTGGGATGCTCAGGGGACATAGAGGGGGTCGTGGGGACATGTCCCAGGCTGGAGGGTGTGTGTGGGGGCACTCAGGTATGGGCGCATCCCAGAAGGATGGGCTGGGGGGGTGCCCAGGAGAGTGGGGGACCAATTATGGGCACACATCTGGGAGGAGAAGCTCAGGGAGCCTCAGATGTCCTGGAGGGGACACCCAGGGGGCACGGGTGGCTGCTGAAGTGACACAGAGCAAGCAGGGATTTGGGGGGGGGGAGGGGGGCAGGGACCCATTGCACCTGGAGGAAGGTGGGGTCAGGGCACAGCAGCACATCCTGGAGGGGACGTCCAGGGGACAGGGAGGGCCGGGATGGGGACACCTCTGAAGGTGTTCAGGTGTCCATAGGGACACATCCCAGGGGGAGATGGAGGCTGGTGGGGCGACACTTCATGCAGGGGACACGGGGGGGACTTGTGGGGGGACATCTCCTGAGGGGATGTGGAGGGCCTCGATGGAGGCACCCCGCAGAGGGGACACTGAAGGGACGGGAGGGCTGGTGCAGGGACACCTCCATAGGGGACACCAAGGGGACACCAGAGATCTGCTATGGGGGCACATCCCAAGGGGACACCGAGAGCCGCTATGGGGACATCTGCTGAGGGGCGGGCACCCGGGGGACAGGGAAGCCGCTGTGGGGACACGGGGTCTGCTCTGGGGACACCTCCGGCGGGGGCGGCGATGGGGACAGCTCCGCAGGGGACACGGGGCCGGCTCGGGGACACGTCCCGGCTCGGGGGACAAGCGGAGGCCCGGCAGCGGGGTCCGGGGTTGCAGGTGCGGGGCCGGTGGCTGCGGGAGCCGGGGCGGGGGGGGGGGGGGGGTTCGGGCCCGGCCCCTCCCGGGGCGCTGCGGGGCGGCGCTGCGGAAAAATGTGTCGATGCAGCGAAAAAACCGCATCGGCGGCGGCGGGGCCGGGACCGGGGCTGGGACCGGAGCGATGCCGAGGCCGGAGGGAGGATGCCGGATGCGGGGACCGGGACCTACCTGCCCGCGGGGCGACCGAGAGGAGCAGGGCGAGCAGCCAGCCCCGCAGCGGGCTCATGGCTCCTTCATAATCCGAGCGCGGCCGCACCGGGCCCGCGGAGCCGGGGACCGTCCCGCCCGTCCCCCCGCCCCGGGCCGGGCAGGGAGCGGCCACCGGGCCCGGGAGCACCGCCCCTGCCCCCCCCCCAGCCCCCCCCCCCCCCCCCCCCAAACCTCCCTCCCTGCACGCGCACACGGCACCGGGCCCGGCACCGGCCGCCGGCAGCGGCACCGGCAGCGCCCGCCCCGGGCCCGCCCCGCCCCGCCCGGTTCCGGCCCTCCCCTCCCCCCCCCCCCCCCCCCAGCCCCGGCTGCCGCAGCGCCCCTGGCACCCCCCCGGCTTTGCAGCACCGGAGCCCCGGCCGGGGTCACCCCCCCCCCCCCCCCCGTGTTCGTGCCCCCAGCATCCAGCCCCCCGCCGGGACTGGAGCGCAGCAGCCGGTACCCGACCCCCCCCAGTGCAGCACAGCACCACGGGTACCGGGTACCCCCAGTCAATGCTGGACCCCCCCCCCCTCCCGTACATCATGCACCAGCACAGGACCTTGCGTCGCCCCCCCCTCCCCAAGCCCCCAGCTGGTTCATGGCTCTATAAGCGGTCCCTGGCACTGGAGCCCCCACCCGGGTCCAGGGTCCCCCTGCAGCACTGGAGCCCTTCCAGGAACTGGAGCTTCCACCCCGGTACCAGGCCCCCAATTGGTAACTGAGTCCCCAGCCAGCACCAAGACCCCCAGCCCTTTGCAGAGCCCCCCCAGTGGGACTGAAGCCCCCACCGAGTACCGAGCCCCCCCCCCCCCCCGCTGGTGTGGAGACCCTCAGTGGCCCTGGGTCCCCAACTGGTGCCAGTGTTGGCTGTGGGACCCATGGGTCCTGGGGCAGGATGCTGAACTGTGGGTGCTGGCACACATTGCTGGTCAATGCTGGACCATCACCCATGGGGGGGTGCTGTCACCCAGAAGGTGTTGTCGGGTCGCCCCCGGCCATAACCCTCAGGAAATACCAGAACAAGGACCCCTCCTCTTGGGTTGCCCTCATTTTGAGGGGATGCTGCAAGGCCACGTTCCACACCTGAGGGTAACAGAACAATCTGGGGGCAAGAAAAGCCCCAATCAACTCCTGTTTACTGCAGCTGTGGGATGGAGGGGGTTACAGCACCACGGGAGGGTGATGCTCAGCCCCACTGGTGACCAAAGCCATCAGCAGGCACAGGCTCCAGAGCCCCACAAAAGACAAAGCCCAAGTCCTAGGCTGCTTTTAGGTACCCCAAAACCTCCTCTTGGCAAGAGGAGCCAGCCCTGCTCTGAGGTCAAGAGCCTCCTCCCAGCTGCTCTCCAGTTTCTCCCCATTGCTCTTTACTGGGAGCCATTCCACACACGGATACCCCTGTGCTGGGTACAAGAGCTTCCCCGAGCCTGCTGGGCACATGGCCCAGGGTACACCACGGATGGGGGATGCTACAGGACCAGAGCCAGTGCTGGTCCACACCTGATGGCCACTGTCCCCCACATGTCCTTTCCAGCATCACCCAGCCTCTGGTGCTGGGCACTGAGGTAGCCGTGCTTGGGCCACCAGGTAAGTTTGACCCCATGGAGCAGAGCAAGAGCTCAGCTGCTGTTTTATTTCAAAGGTTAAAAGTCTGCTAGAAAAACAGAAATCCCCACGGAATTCAGTACCAGTTACAGAGATGCACCAACACCCCAGAGCCCGGCAAGAACTCGTCTCACCCCCACGGCCCTCTTGTCCTCTGTTTGCACCTCCAAGGACCAGATGAGAGGAAGAACAGGACCTGCCCTCAATCTGGAAGGGCAAAGACCATGTGCCTGATGAAGAGATACTTTCAGAGAAGACCAGCTTGAAGCTGCCCATTGAAACCATCACATCACCCATCAGTTCCCACCTGAAGAGCTGCCCAGGCTGTGGTGCCTGGAGACCACCTCACTCTGATGGTCCTTGCTCCGGCTCACAGCAGTACCTCCTGATCCTTGTTAAATCCCTTTCCAGCCACTTTCCAGCTCCCACCAAGGGTGCAGAGACCAGCCAGGAGGTGGTTTTAGCTGGTCCAGCTGCCAAAACAGGTCTCAAATATGGGGAAAGAGCCCCCCTTGGTCTCAGCGCTGCAGTTCCGGCAGTTCTTGTCCTCTTTGCCTGCCCAGGCAAGCTCTGACTTCTGCTTCAGGACTGAGCAGAGCTGAGACCCATACCCACTGTCCCTCACATTGACATGAGCCCTCTGGAGCAAATCCCGGTCCGCAGGGTGAATCCTGCCCCCCTGGACACCCGTTAGCGTGGAGAGCAGGGCCACACCCCAGTCTGACTGCAGAGAACTGCTGCTGAAGTCATGCTCAGCCTGAGCGTTCCATGGAGGAGGCTGAAGGAGGCCAGGGCATGGACCCTGCTCTTCGCCATGGCCCAGGAGGTCCGGTGCTCTTTTCTCTGCTGCTCTGACACCGAGTGAGCAGCAAGAGCCAGCTCTGGCCCCAAGCAGTTTTGGAGAAGGCAAGGGGCAGCTGGTCTGGCTCCTTGTGCTCTCCACATCAGGGCTGAGCACATTTCTGGGTGTGATTTCATTCTCCCCTCGGAGCTGCTCCCCTTTGGAACTCACGTTCACCCTGCTCCAGCCACCCTCACCAACAGCGCGGGCTGCAGCAGCCTCTGCGGGATCAAAACCCCCAGAGGCAGCTTCAAGGTGTGATGCAGGGTCCCCAGGGTCCCTGCACAGGCCCAGGTCCAAACCAACGGAGCTACAAGGTCTGCTGGAGAGCTCTGTGCTTAGGGGCAAGCTGCCAGCCTCCACCACACCAGGCAAGCCTGGCTCAGCCGCCTGTCCTGCACCCTGCCCACCCGTGCCCCCATCCCCTGGGCTTGTCTGCTCACATGGAGAGAGGCCACTACCACCCCACAGCTCCAGCCTGGGCTTCTTTGCCCCCTGGGTGCTCTGTCTGCAGAGCTGGCGTTTCCTGGAGGCAGGCAGTGCTTGTGGAAGGTGGCTGGCAGGCCCAAGCACTTGCTGTCCATGAGGTTCAGACGAGGAAGCCGTTGTCTCTCTGACATGAGGGTCCTCTATGCAAGCCCTCCAGCTCAGGTCAGAAGCCAAGCCCAAATCTGTATCCCCTAGCACAACCTCCTCCAGGGTGCCATGAGCAGCACAGACCCTTCTGGCGAGCCCTGCTCCAACAGAGCAGGTCTTGAGCTCCCCTCCTTCACTGGGGTTACTGAGCCTGTCCCTGGGCAGACAAGGAGAACCTCCCTTGGTCTTCAGGCTGTGATCATGCTCCGTATCAATGAACAGCTCCTGCTCAGGCTGCTCCCTTTCCTTTCCCAGCTCTGCTGTCAGCATCTCCATTTCTCCAGTAACTTGTGCTTGAGGCACTAAGCGTTCATCTGTCAGGCAGGACCGAAGCACCCTGAGAAGAACCATCAGTTAATGCTCACTCTCCCTAGGCCTAGAACACCCTCCCCTGGGGAGAGGAGGCTTTTTCTGCATTGCAGCATGTTGGAAGCCCTCGCTCAGGAGGCACTAAGAAATCATAGCCTGGTGAGGCTCAGCAGTGACACTGCTGCTGGCAGAGATGGGCAGCACAAGGGGGCTCTCAGCCTTCTCACCACTCCAGGGGCTGGGCACAGGAGTGCTACAGAGCAGTGGGGTTTGCATCTGACACAGGGACAGAAGAAATGGGGTCAGCTGCCCTTGCTAGTTTAAAAGGCACTAGAAGGCCATGGGAGCTCCCTGAAGCCACAGGGTATCTCCCATGGCTCACCCAAACTCGGCCTGGCAGGTGCCAGGCTGGTCCCTGCAGTCAGCAACCACTCTCCCTGGTGGCTGATTCCCTAGTGGCTGATTCCCTGGCACAGGACATGAGTTAGGGACCAGTTCCACAGCAGCATGGAGGCTCAGGCCCCGTTCCTGTGAGCGTGCCAAGCTGCATCACGCTGCCTTCCAGCTCCAGAGTTCCCAGATTCATACAGACTTACTTGGCTGAGTGCTCCACAAAGCTGCAGCTGAGCTGCGCGATGACACGGTCCACTGGGGTGTACTGCGAGGGGTCCAGAGCAAAGCGCTTGTGCTGGGGGCTCTGGAGATGCTGGAAGGTAGAAGAGACCCTTAGCCATTTCCAGGAGAGAAACGTGCTGTAACAGCCACTTCAAGCAGCCTTTCCACCAGATAGAGCCATTTGGAAGCAAATTTGGGAAACCCAGGCAATGCTATTACCCCTGCTTGCTTACTGGGAGTATTCTGTTCCCCCATAGACACCTGGTGATGAGGAGGTTGTGTCTGTGTCTAACAGCAGCCTATAGCTTTCCCCAGCAGCTAGTGCAAATGCAGGCTCCGAGTATGTACTATTACCAAAGGCTGGGCTCTGAAAGCCACATTGTTTGGCACCTTCCAGGAGATAAAAAAAACCCTCTTCCCACCTTTTCAACCAGCCCATGCCCCCTGACTGCCATGGAATAGGGTTCCCACCTTACAGGTGAGGCAATGGGATGGTCCTTGAGACTCTCCTCCTCATGCGTGCTACAATACTCCCACTGTTTGCCCAGAGCAGGAGGTCAGAGCACAGATATACTATGGCTTTCATCTGTAAGGCTGATCCTCCTAGATCAGCCATAAGGGCTGTGCATACAGCAGCCTGTCTTCCTTCCAAAAGGGATCGTGGTGATAATGGACATGACACAATTCATGAAGCTGCTGAGTGGGCCCCTTAACTTTGTCAGGGAACCAGGTCCCAGGGGAACCTTTACCTTCTGTAGCTCCTCAAAGGTCTCTTGGCAGCACTCACAGAATCCCCTCTTTTTCTTTGGCACAGTGACTGGTGTGGACTGGGGGCTCTTCTCCCCCTTGCTGCCTATTGGACAGCCTTCCACAGCCCTGCAAGGTAACAGCAAAGATCTTCCCTGCCCTCACTGACAGCCTCAGCAGGCACCCAATACTGCCTCTGAGCTACAGCTCGAGCCACAGCTTCCAGCCACCAGGAACAGGGCTCCTTTTGTCCACATCCAGAAGGTAAGTGGGTCTCCGGATGCCAGGAACCAGCAGGGCAGCAGTCACCAGGAGAGCTGGGTTAAAAACTAGCACAAAAGGAGCTACAACATACCTGGCTCTGCAAGAACTGGAGAGGCTTCTCAGAGGCTCAAATGGGCTGGAGCTTTTGGGTGCCAGGAAGTTCAGGTCGGGAAAGCTTTTGAACTGGTGATGAAAGGGCCGGAATTGCCTAAAACCAGCAGATCAAGACATCAGACTCCTGGCAGTGCTAGCCTGGTTAGAGCTGTCCTCCCTCAGAGGGGCTCAAGGTGCTGCCCCATGCATGCTGAGACACTGCCCATTGCTGTACTTTCACTTGGCTGTTCCAGAGATTTCCCACTCCTCACTGGAAGTACTAAACCTGATCCCCAGTAACAGCACTGATGGGGGCATCTTTTGGACAGGAGGTGGGCTTGCCTGCTCACCTACAAACCCATGTTTACCTCCAAGGCACATCAGCAGCAGGCAGTGCTTCCAGCTACACAGCAGCATGGAAAGGCTTTGGTTCTCAAACCACATCACCCTCTTCATGCTTTGTTGCATGCAGCACGTAAAACCTAATATTTGACACTGCAGCTGCCTTAAATGTTGCCTTCAGAATAATTCATTGGCAGTCAGGATACCGTTAGAGTTACAGAGTTGTTGGGAACACCACATAGATCAGATCCCCTTGTGCTGAATGCTGTAATCAAGTTACAGCCCTGACCTCATGTTTCAAATTCCTTCATTTCGGAGAGCTCGAGCAGGTTAAGTGACCTCCTGAGGATCACAAATGGAATCTGAGCAAGGAAGCAAACTGTTGTCAAGTCTCGTTTAACACCTTCCCCCCCCCGACACATGAGCCACCCAGATTGTTTCTCTAAACTCTATTTGCCTCCCTCTAGGAGAGGGTCAACTTCCCAGTGCGCAACAGGGTCTTCAAGGTAGCCAATGCTCTGCCTGCTTGGAAGAATATTCACTGCAAATAAAACCAGTAAAGGATTCCCTCCTGGAGCTCCTGAGGTTTTAAGGTGGGATATTTAGAAAGACCTCATTTACCTGCTCTGGTCTTCAACCTTCAGAAAAGGGGGCTTCAATTTTCCTGTTAGAAAGCGAGCTGGTTAGAAGTTGCTCTGGCCAAATTCCCTACTCATTCATTCATTCATTCATTCCCCAACAAAACTGGGCTGCAGAGCCAAGCTCACCGGTACTTCTGCCATTGTGAATGCCAAGTGATGGCTAAAGCACAGCCAAAACAGCCTTTGAGGTAATCTACGGCAGCCCTCACCTCTAGGGTTTTCAGTAGAGTGATGAAACTCCAGAGGCAGCCCAACTGTGGGCTGTTTCCAATTTAAAAGAACACCCTGCTAAGTTCCTTGCATCTTTCATGTCTCCCCAGTCTTATCAGCGAGTGGCCTCACCCCAAGCCTCTAACTCTGGCTTGAATTCTAAAACCTGCCATGCATCCTCAATGTAAAACATGCCACCAAGCATGAGACACGAGTTTATGAGAACCATACTGCAGCAGCAGTTGCACAAGCCCAGAGCTCTGCATCAACCCTTCCCCATTTACGTTTACACAACAGCCTGGAGTTCAGAACAGCTCAGGCCAGGGCAGTTAAGTCAAAGCAGTAAGAGCTGCTGGAGACAAATCAACATGCTGCATAGCCAAGCCTGGCATGAGAACACTGCTAAAGGGCAATATCTGGCCTCTGCTTGGTCCCTGAGGAGGGTGAACAGCAGCTATGCTTCCTAGAGAGGCATAAGATATATTAAGGGAGCAGAAGAAAGCCTCAGCAGTGCATTCAGGGAAAAGGCTTTCAGGGCCAGGCTGGGAGAAGAAGCTACCAGTTCTCCTTCACAGGTTATGTTCAACTCAAAAGTGATAACATGACACTCGGCCTGGAAATCCGAGTACAGACCTGGTTAAGAACCAAACACACACCAAGGTATTCCCACAGGGCATCTGCCTGACCCTGAAACCAAGCCTCTCGTGCCTGCCTTATGCCTCTGAAGGGCGAGGTGTCTTGTTTTCCTGTGAGCCTGGCACTCAGTGCTACTGTCTCCAACGAAATGTGAAGCTCACCCTCCAGAAAGGCTGAGTCCCCCTGCCCTCACCACTTAGTTCCTCGAGCCTCCACCTGAGCTCGCATCAAATGTGCTGTTATGTCACTAAAGTAGCTATTTAAGTGCAGGATCAATTTTTCCATGTAAATGCTGCCAAATGCTTAGCACTTCTGAGAGCAAGGCCCCATTTAGGGCCCTAGATGCAACTCAGAGTGGTGTGAGGGTCCTGAGCTCATGGCAGAGTGCTGAACGGTGACAAACAGCTCAGCTGTCACCACAAGTCCCCACATGGGGTTTGGAGTGTGCCACAGACAATCTGCCTTCATCCAACAGCTCTTCAAGCCTTTTTTTACCACCTTTCCCCTTCCCAACCTGGAAAATAATCTTTCAAGTGTGACAAACACAATCCTGGTTGGAGCCTGCTCTGAGATATTACTGACTGTTCACTCTCTAATGAGTGAAGTCAAACAAGTCACCAAGTAACTTACCCTACTGGTGCCAATCTCAGAACCACAACTGGCTCTCTTGTCTAATTGCAGATGAGAACCTGTTTTTCCCCCCTTTCCCTCCTCCTTTGGAAGTGTTATCCCTAGACTGGTGTCTCAGCAGTATGTTTCAGCCTAACAGAAGTGAGTGGGATGCGAGGAACATGCTCTCCTCTGTAGGATGCATTATTCTTTGAAACATCATTTGAGCCAGTGGGTTCAATGTGGAGTGCCAGCAGCAGAGCTCTCAGGTGTCTTGGGATTCTGGGAGCAAATGGTTTACAGCATTTTAAAAGCACTCCCTGAAATAAAAGGCTTGCACATCCTTATACATCCTCAGCTGTATAAGGATGCTGCAGCTAGACTCAGAGAAGGAATTGCAAAACCCATTCAAGAGAAACTGCCTTAACAGTTTGGCGTATTTTGGGTTAATGAAGCTTCAGATGGATTTTTAAATTCCAAGAGAGGCTTCTTCAAGCAGCTCTGCATCCGAGTGTAAACTGGAACACAACTTCCATGCCTACCTTTGCACGTTTTCAATCCAGTTGCACGGCATTTCACCTGAAGGAGAGATTGAGATATTTAGCATGGGAGCCAGCACAGGCAGAACTGCAGCCACTGACCCCAGAGCAGCAAAGTGCGATTACAGGAGTCTCACCCACCAGTTCAGAGGCCCTGCATCAGAGACTGTATCGCCTTCCCCTGATATTTTGCCTCCCAAGTTACCTAGACTTAGTTTAGATACAATACACAGGCTGCCACTCTGATCTTAATGCTCTACCTTCTCCTTGACCTCTCCAGCACATTAAAAAGTGGTTCAGAAAGCTTCAGAAAGCCAGTGTACCAGCCACATATGAGCTTTGTTTTACCCCTAGCCCCTTATATAAGTCAAAATGAGCATTTGCTGTGCTACACATGATGTTGATAACCCATGGCTGCCTCATTCTTATCTGGTTTCACCCCCACTTTTGCAATCTCCATCAATAAACAGAAGCATCAGATTGCCTAGTGTTGGATGAAGAACAAGGAGATGACCCTGCTTTCTAGCCTGTCAGCACGAGAGGAGATAGGAGAATTGCTTAGAGCTACCAAGGGATCCAGAGTACCTCAAACTGGCTGGAGTTGTCAGTTACCTCTGTCTTCTGGCACTGCTTCCTTGCCTCGGAGACCACACGCAGCAGCTGTTGAGTGTATGACAACATATCTGTGCAGGTGAGATGTCAAAGAGCCATAGCTCAACCAGAGAAGCTTGTTCCCCTTCTGACTGCAGCCCAAGTTTAACTCCTGATCCACACCAGGCAAAAGCACACAGCTCCTGAACCAGTCATCACCTGGCAGCATCACCACCACATGGTTCATCTGCCCAAGGAGCAGCCAAAGAGGAGTGCTCTGAGGGCTGGCATCCTGGTTTGCTCTTTAGCAGAGCTGGAGGCTGGCTTTAAGCCCCTGTGGACTTGAGGCACTGTTAGGAGTTGTGCAGCACACAGATCAGACCCTGACATTTGCAGCACCACTGTGGTTCAGTAGAGCTGGCTGCTCAGGAATATACAAGCAGTGGCTGCCTCCATCACACACCCAGACAGGCTCAGCCACAGCAGTATGTCACTGTCATTAGACACTCAGGAACCTTTTACTCTAGGCCTATTATTAGAATCAGAGTTTTACCATCTGTCTTTCCCATCACCCCCTCCCCATTCATCACCGAGATGGGAAGTGCCTTCTAGCACAGAACCAGGAACATCAGCACTTCCTAATTAAAAATGACCAAATCCTGCCATTAGCATGATCTGTACTTCCAGGTCAATTAGTAACAGTGGTCTTTTTGGAACAAATTAATGCACTGACCAAGCCATTAACATTTTCTAATACTACAGCTTCAGTATATTACAGCATTGGCTATTGTAAATGTGATGGTAGCATAGAATGAATCATAGAATGGTTTGGGTTGGAAAGGACCTTAAGATCAATGCACTGCCATGGGCTGGGACACCTTCCACTAGACCATGAGCATGCTCTATACATGTAAGTTCATTTGGTTTTTGGAGGGCAGACCTAGGCAGCCATGGTCAGGATGGCATCAGTCACGTACCAGATATTGCTTGCAATTTCTTCCTTCTGTACCACACTCCCTACATCACTTCTGCTCTACCTGCCTCCAAAATCACTCATTATACCAGCAGCTAATTTCAGCCTGCAGAGAAGGATACCATCCACGTGCAGGATCTGGACTCCCCACAGGCGAGCGCTGGCGAGGATACTGCTGCCACTGCAGGCGTCCTGTACAGAGAGGTTTGGCAAGGTACAGTTCAAAGCAGAGATGCCTATGGGAGCACAAGCAGCTCTAAATCTACTTTAGAGATTTTCCTGTTGCCCAATTGACAGACCATTGTGTAGCTGTTATTAAAAATCAGCAGAAAAGGTTCAAACTCATGCTTTATCTATCCCAAATTAATAGTAGCACCTAAGTCAAATTTTTAATCCCTGCTATCACATGAGCTTCCAAGTGAGCACCAAGATTCATGATTTCAGTGAAAGGACCTCAGGGAGCCTTTTGCCCCAGCTATATGGCTTTAGCTCTTTCTAGGCTAAAAAGTCATCAGATAATGGGTCTTGTATTAACCATTCTCTTGTATGGAGCACCCAGATCACTGGGACAGGCTTTAGAAGTACTAACATGGACGGAAGACATGGCTCTGTGGAGAACAGCAACCAGGAGCACTGCACAATATTCTGCAGGCCACAAGGAACTGCTTTGTACCTCTACCAGCCCCAGAATCTGCTCCCTTCAGTAGGGCAGGGGCTCTGGAGAAGTGGCTGGCACTGGTTCTGCACTGCTCAGCAGCACTTTGAACCTACTCAGCTAAAGCCCATCCACACACAGCTCACCTGATTCTTCATGGCCTTCTGCAGCAGTTCCTTTCCCCTGCTGATCAGGACCTACAGGGAAAGAAGCCAAGTACTGTGTTAAAGCAAAGAGCTACCAGGCAGCAGTAAGCCGAGGGCAGTGTGGCTGTCCAGCAGGAATGATTTCTAGCGATACCTGCCCTCTGCTAAGGAGAGTCTGGCCAAGACTTTATCTCAAAGGCAGCAGGACTCAGCGTTTCCAGGGAGCACAAACAGCAGAGGCACCTCTTAGGTCTACACCAAACAGCCATTGACTGAACAGCAGTGAGTACTCCAGAGCCAGCCAAGAGGAAGCAGCAGCTTAGCCTGGAATGCCGGCCACATCCTAGTGTGCTGGCAGGGGTTAGGAGCAGCCTTGCTAGCCCTTCCTGGGAACCAAGTCTTATTTACAAGCCAATGATTTCAGCATGCAGGTTAAGTTCTTTGTAAGACAAGTGGGTTGTGCTGTGAGCAAGGACAAGGGAACAAACACTTTGAGGGAGTGAAAGCCAACATCAGCTCAGGCTTCCCACCTGCACGTGGTCCAGGTCCAGCTGACAGATGCCCACGACCTAGACTGGGGTAGCAGGCTCTCCTCACAGTCACAGCTTGCAGCAGATACCAGTGGTCAGCACAGGAAGTTTGAGCTTTGGCCACAAGCACTAACAACCAGAAAGCCCAGAACAGGACCCAGGAGAAATCCCCTGTTGCAGACCTCCCAGGTTACAACAGCCTTGTCCTACCTGTGTCTGTGAACACGCACCAGACCCTGCGACAGTTTTAGCTTGTCTACATGTTCCTGGCTTTTCCAGACACATGTCTGCATCAGGATGATTGCATATGCTGTTGGGAAGGCAGCCAAGCCCTCTATTTCCTCTGCCATTTGAGCAGATACCCTTGTTTACTAGCTCACAGCTGTGATGTGCACATTTGAGCTGACAACGATGTGCAGATACAAGGAACATGGGTACGAATACGAATCATCAGACCAGGGGGAGAAAAAAAACCACAACCCAAACTGAAGACCCAACACGGTTGCTCAGAGCAGGAACAACTAAACACTGCTGGTCTCAGGTTCTACCCCTTCCATCTCTTGCGCCAAACTCCGAGGTTGCCTAAACCTTTACAGACACTTCTATACACTTTATAGACACTTATAGGTCTTACAGTGTCTGAGGGTTTCTGGTGAGGTCTGGGATGGTTCCCTTTGGAGGAAGAAGGCACTGGGCCCGTGGCTTTTGCATCTTCTGAAGCTTCGTTGCTGGGCTTCTCAGGCCGAGTTCTGGCTCTGCCTCGTTTGGCTTCTTTGTTGCTGGAAACCACGTAGCTGACTTCTTTGCTAAGGAAGCTTTCGGTCACCTGCAGCAAGAGACAGAACAGAGCAGCTCTGAGACTGTCCAACTCCGAGCTGCAAGAGACCTGCTAAACAAGAGCTGTCCCCTTTAGCTTAACCCCACACACCGTTCAGGGGCTGCTGAAAGTACCCATCTCTACAAGGAGCTGCTTTTCCCATTCTTTGATGCCGTCTCCCAGAAGGAGAGGAGACCCTCAGAGAGCATATGTGCAAACCATCAGCAGAACCTTCAGATTGAGCCCGTCCCCCACTCTCTGCTCCTCAAGCAATGGTTTCAGAGGAAAAGCTCAGGAAAAGGCCCTGACATCACACACGAGCGGGCAGAGCTCTGTTCTCAGGAGCACATCCACTGCCATTAGCCATTCTCTTCTCAGGAGAGCAGGACACGGTAGGAAGGGAATTGCTGAGACAAGAAGCTCCACATAGAACAGGGCGATAGGGAATGAGGAAGCCAAAACACGGAGAAGCCTTTGCACAGGAGCCAGAAGCTGGAGGAAGATGTGGAAACACAAGGCTTGGGATACTCACAATGCACTGACCCCACTGCAGCCCCATGCCACAGGACCCCGGTTAGCACCTATTGGGAGATGCTCCCACAGCACACAGCCAGCTCCCAGCTTGTGTCCCACAGCCCACGAGGCCGTAACCACTGCCTGGACGGTGCTCCTATCGCCACACGACCACTTAGCACCTACTGGAAAGCACCCCCATCGCTGCACAACCGGTTACCAACGCCTGGCTGCTGCCCCACCGTCAGGCACCCCGCTGCCATCTATCAGAAGGTGCTCCCTCGGCCAGGCACCCCGTTACCCCCGTCTGAACCATGGCCCAGGCAGCTCCCCCGCCCCTCAGGACCAGACCACCCGGGGGAGGCAGGAGCCGGGCCCAGGAGGAGCCAGCGGGGCGCAGAGAGGGCCGAGGGCGCGCCGGGACCGGAGCCGGGAGCCCACGTTCCAACCCCAACCCCACCGCCGGGCCCACCGCCGCCTCACCCCGCCGAGGCGCCTGATGGCCACGGCCAGCTCCCGGGCAGCGCGCCCGCTCGGCAGGTCCAGGTAGAAGGACTTCCCGCGGAGGGGCCGGGGCGCCCCGGGACCCGCCATGGTGCCGTGCCTGGCCCGGGACCCGCCGCCGCCGCCGTTTAAACTCGGGCCCGCCCCGTTCCCAACGGCGGCCGCACAGGGATAACGCCGCGGAGCTGCAACGCCATAGGTTTGTCCTGCGCGGCCGCCGTCCTGCATGCGCGGTGGTGGCGCTGGTCCAAGATGGCGGCGCCCGGTAGGGAGGAGGCGGCGGCGGTGACGGGGGGGTTTGCGGCCTGGCTGGCGGCGCGGCTGGAGGCGCTGGGCCTCGACCGGGCCGTGTACGGTGCCTACATCCAGGGGCTGCTCCGAGAGGAGGAGAGCGACGAGGAGCGGCTGGAGGCGCTGCGCGGGGTCCTGGCCGCCTGCCTGGTGAGCGGCGGGACGGGACGGGGGGTTCCGCTCACCCCGGAGCGAGGGGCCGGGTCCCCTCGAGGAGTTGAGGGGCAGCCGCGGCCTCGCCGTGCCCGGGGAGGTCTGGTGCGGAGAACCGAGGAGACAGGCGGGCATCGCCCCCTTGAAGCCTGGGGATTTCTCCTCGGTCTTCATCTCCTTTGGGAGCTGTAAGGTTTCCACAGTGTCTTTATCTCAAGGTGTTTCTTGTACTTGAGCCGAGCAGATAAGGCATCATCCAGGATCTGCTCTTGTCGAAGTCATGCTGACTTCTTAAGATAGATCCTAAGGTTGGGAATCACAAGCCCTTGGTCCTTCTACTGTTCCTGTGCCTCTCACAGCCTCAAATACCCCACATTGGTCCTTGTAGCATCTCCTCCCCAGCCTGGGCACCTTCTCCTGGTGGGTGTTCAGCCCTGAGCTGTGCTTAACTGCTGTAGGCTTGGGGCCTTGCACATATTGGAGCAAAAAGTGGAGACTTTTGTGTCTGCTTTTATCTCTTTGTCTGACCTTCAGTTGTGGAGAACTGTGTTGTTGCTGTCCCCCATGCAGGTGAGCTTTGCTCTGCTCAATGGGCAGTGTCCTCGGTGATGGTTTGTCCTGAAACTTGAAGGTGGTTTTTCAGGTCTTCCTCAGTGGTGAACAACTGTGAAGGCACCCACTGCCCCCTCTAGAATGTGCTCCGGGCAGGCCCAAGGTTGTCCCTGCTGGTGGGAGGGGATGGTCTGTCAGTACAACCAGAGCAGTTTCAGCTCCGTACCCCTGTTTTATCCAGTCCAGTTTATTTGCCGTAGTGAGATTGGTTTGGAGTGGCCTTTGAGTAGCTTCTCTGCAGCCTTGCTCAGAAGAGGGATGATGCTGGGCAGTGCATTTCTAGAGTGGAGACACCCTGATGGCCTTCCCTTGGTGTCTGTGGGGCTATTACACCTTGAGAGCCAGTGCTAGGAAACCAGTGGGTGTTGTTAGAGCTGTATCATGGGACAAGGAGCTCACTGGGGGTGTGTGTACCATGTCAGGGTGCTCTCTGGTCCTGAGCTGTTTAAAATAAGTAAGTGCATGGCATTACTTGTGTTGTCCCAGGTTAACCCAAGCCCTGTGTCTGCATTTAACAAGGAGATGGTATGTGAAAAGCTGTGATTTGAGCTTACTGCAGGGCGTTCAGGTCCTTTGCAGCCGGTACTTTTCATGCCTGGCTCATGCTCGTTTAAAGCTTTGTTCCAAGCCTGAGAAGTCTCTTTTCCCTCCCTAGGAAGAAGATCTCTTACATGATGCTTGCAGGGAAGTGGTGGAGAAGTGGTCTGAATCTCAGGTTGTTGATGCCACAGAGAAAAAAGCAGGTAGTGTCGCTGCTCAGTGTGCCCTTCCTCGTGGTGTGAGTGCTTTGCAGGGCCTTGCCAAGATGAGAACTGTGTGCTCGTCCTGCCAGGAGTTAAAACCACTGCTGCTACCGTGTGTGCTTTGCTTCTCATTGTCATTACTGCTTATTTACTGTTTTGACTTGAACTGGGAAATGAGTAGTTTCACTTGTGGCTGTCCCTGGCATCCTGCTGCTCTTTGAGTTCAGAATCCTGCACATGAGAAGCTCCTTGCGTTTTTGTTTGTTTTTTTTTTAATTCCTGTAGAACTTTTTCAGTTTCCCTTCATAAAACAGCCAGGGCTTTCCCTCTGGTCAGTGCTCACTGCACTCTGCTGGGAGCTGCAGTTGTGGTGGTGTATAAAGCCTGGGCTGCTTCAGTCTGTGGCAGTTTGGAGAGCCAGTGGCTTTATCCACATACACCCGTGGAGAGCTGGGCTGTCCCCTCTGCTGCTGCTCACCCCAGTACACATCAGGACATCTTCTCTTTCACAATCTTCTAAATCCCCCATAAATGCTTGTGGGGGATGCTCTGTGAGGCTGCTGTTGCTGTACTAATGCTGCTCCTCTCCCAGTCACATCTATAGCCCCACTGTTTCTTTGTGCCCTCTCTGAATCCATCTTTTGACTTCAGCTGTCGGCTCAGGAGTGAAGGAAGGTCATCATGGGAGGCTTGTTCTGGTCAGTGGGCAGAGCTCTGGAGTACAATAAACTCATATGCTGGCAAGATTTAGCTGATTTAAGCACGCTGCATGGATCAGTTAGTAATGCTCCAACTGCCCATAGCCTGTGACCATGTCGCATCCCTTCTGGCTAAATCCTGCTTTTTGTTTGCTTTGCATTTTTTGGTTGGTTCTGGTTGCAAGCAGAATATTGTCACTGACTGATGTCCTTCTAGAGGAGTGCTCCCAGTGAGCCCTTATCATGGAATCCCAGAATCTAACAGGCTGGAAAAGACCTTTAAGATCATCAAGTCCAGTTGTTCCCCAGCACTGCCAAGGCCACCACTAACCCGTGGCACTGAGGGCCTCATGTACATGCTGTGAACTCTTCCAGGGATGGTGACTGCAGCCCTGCCCTGGGCAGCCTGTTCCAATGCCTGAGCACTCTTTGGGGAGGGAATTGTTCCTCAGCTCCATCTAAACCTGCCCTGGTGCAGCTTGAGGCCGTTTCCTCTTGTCCCATCCCTTGTTCCTTGGGAGCAGAGCCCAGCCCCTCCTGGCTCCATCCTCCTGTCAGGCAGTTGTAGGGAGCAATCAGGTCCCCCCTGAGCCTTCTCCAGCCTAAACCCCCCAGGTCCCTCAGCCGTTCCCCATCACACTCCAGGTCCTTCACCAGCTTCATGAGGCCTGTGTTTCTATAGCACTTGTCTAAACCTCAGTGTTTCACCAGTCTCGCTCAACTCCTCTGTATAGACAAGGCAGCTGAACCACACATGCAGCAGTCTGTCCTTGGCCTGACCTTGCCTTTTGCCTGGGGACAGGGACAAGTTACACCGTTCTGTGCATTCAATAAATCCCTCTTTTGGGGACAAGTGATTGGAATTGCTAGAGCTCCTGCTGGACTCCTCCTGCTTATACTATCGGTTACCTGCAGGGCTGGTTTTTTTACTTGTCGCAGGAAGAAGGTAGCAGTGTGTGTCTACCTTGTTAGAAGTGCAAGGATTTAATTATTTCAGTGTGGTTCCATGAAAGGATAAATCCCCAATGGAGTCAATATCTACTTAGAATAACAGAATCCTGAGGAGAAGCTATTAACAAGCTGAACACTTCAGTGGTAGAAGGTAGCTATGTGCGCACGTGGCACATCCTGCCGTGTCTGATGCTCTGACTCCTCTCCTTGCCAGATGAGATCCAAGCCATCGCCAGCATGATGGAGAAGCAGGCCAAGATTGTGGTGAAGCCCAAAGAGGTCTCCCAGGAGGAGAAGCAAAGGAAAGCTGCTCTCCTGGCCCAGTATGCCAATGTGACAGATGAGGAGGAATATCCTTTTCCTGACCCAGCTGAGACTTGGTGCGTTGAAGGATAATGGTTGTTAGAGATTTCCTAAAGGAAAACAGTGTCTTTATTGGGAAAATTGGGGAAACTTTTCAATCTTCCTTCTCCATGACAAAATAACTTCCATGGAGAAAAGCAAGGAAGCTCCTTGTTTGTGGAGTGCCGTGAGCAGATGCTCCTTTGAGGATGCTTGTCTGGGTAAGGTTCCTCCAGTCCAGGTATGTTGCAGAAGAGGGGGGAATCGCCTCCTGGTAACTCTGTACATGGTAGTTAATGAATTGAATTAATCTATTGCTTTGTAATGAGAAATCTGCTGAAAAAATCCTTTTTAGAGTGGTATAAAGTGGGAGAGTTTAAAGTTCACTTGTAATGCTGAAGAACAAGTTCTTCCTTAAAGAGTGAAGTTGAATAGGAAACGGGAAGGAATGGTACCTGGTGCTTGAGCAGCAGGAGGGAGCTGAACATGTGGGGTCTGTGTCTGTGAGTGTTCAGCTGCTTCCTTGTGGCTTGACAGAAGGGTTATTTGGCATGTTTGGAGTCAAGTGTGACTGTCCAGAGGCACAAGGTCATTACTGATGTCCATATTTCCTTAATCATCTCACTGGTGAGGATGAACAGGACGGATCGACTGCGACAGCAGTAAACCTGGGGTCAGAAAAATGTATCCTTTGAATTCTGGGTGACCCAGGCTTTATGGAAGGAAGGCAGCTTGCATGGTGAGTTCCCATTTCTCATCTTTCCTTATCCCTGTTGATTCTCCCCATTGCTTTAGGGCCACCTTCTAAGTCTGGTGATTATTTTTCTTCTCATGTAGCCTGACCTTGCTCATAATGAGAGTTAGAGTTTCATGTGTGCCCTCTGCACAGCCAAGACTGGCCCTGTCAGTCTCTTTCTCTCCTCTGTCCCTGCCTTCCCTCATCTGCCCTCTTTGAAGCTTCACAGAACATGCTTATGAGTAAGAATAATTCTCCTATGAACATGAGCTTAATGTTAGCTGATGTCCAGAGAGGGAAGT
This sequence comes from Pezoporus occidentalis, assembly GCF_034315485.1. Taxonomy (NCBI): domain Eukaryota; kingdom Metazoa; phylum Chordata; class Aves; order Psittaciformes; family Psittacidae; genus Pezoporus; species Pezoporus occidentalis. The sequence continues at coordinate 261,115 of NW_026915419.1, forward strand.
CACATTGGGAATTACTAGAAGTGCAGCAGAAACAAAACTACATACCGGTTTTAAGAATCTGTAGTGACTTGATTTTTCTACTAACAAATCCTTTCCTAGGCAGTGTGCATTGACTCTGCATGACTTTCCTATTTGGAAAAAGAAGAATAGGTTGGATGGGGTTTGGAGCAAGCTGCTCTAGTGGAGGGTGACCCTGCCTGTGGCAGGGGGTTGGAGCTGGATGACCTCTAAGCTCCCTTCCAACCCAAACCAGTCTGGGATTCTGTGAAAAACAAGCAGATTCCTTTTTCCTTCTCTGTTCCTCATTCTGAAATTCCTTGCCTGCTTGGTGAGGAAGCAGAAGAGGGAGCCAGAAGGTGAAGGGGGGAGGTAGAATAAGCCACCTCATGTGCTAAAGCTTTGTCTAGTTTAAAGCCCCAAAAATAGGGCTGCAGAGTGGAAGCTGCATGGCTTCAGCCAGAGCCTTGTCTGCCCTTAACACGCCCCCAGCGCTGTTCCGAAACACCAACGTGGAGGATGTGGTGAATGCCAGGAAGCTGGAACGGGAGCTGCTGCGGGATGAGTTCCAGAAGAAAAAAGAGCAAGATAAAGTCCAGCGAGAGAAGGACAAGCTGGCCAAGCAGGAGCGGAAGGAAAAGGAGAAGAAAAGGACACAGAAAGGCGAGCGAAAGCGGTAGCTGCAGTTCTGCAGTCGGACTCTCGAGGGGATAAGAATACTTATGAATATGGTGTGTGTTTAAAAAGCAGAAATTCTGGACACGTGCTGGCGAGTGGCTCTTTGGAAGCGTTTGGGGTTTTTTTCCTTTGTTTTAGTTAGCAGAAGAGAAATTTCAAGCACCTCCTAAACTCGAAGTGTGCCATGTGCCTGTGGTGTCAGTGACCCAGTCAGTTCTTGTGGCCAGTGTCTGTACCAAAGAACGGTGAAGTGATGATGTCTGTGGTTTTAAATTGATTTGTCCTTGTTACCACTTCAAGCAAAGCAAAACACAATGTAGGAGAGGGCTTCCAAACTGCGTCCTCCTGCCAGCCTTGGTTTGCAGCAACAGTTAGGATTTGAAAACAGAGCAGAGCCCCTTTCTGATGTGTAATCAAGGATCTGCTGCTACAGGGCAAATGTGAGTTTATTTACAGTAGCCTTGAAAAACGTATTTGCAAATACATGTATTTCTGCTGCCAAGAACAGCACTAGGTCACACTGTGCCTGTGCTGAGAGAGCAGGGTTGGAGCTCACCTCGGTGAGGGCAAGTGCTGTTCTGCAGCGAAAGAAAGGGAATGAGATGAAATCCAGGCAAGTTGCAGCTATGGGATGGCATCACCCACAGGTTTTTGGTCAGGTAAAGGCTTTGGTGCAGTGGTAGCAAATTGGTCAGTTCCTTCTGCTACTTCAGACTTGATGCCGGTAGCTGGAAAATGGTGCTCCCTGCCACTGCTCCGGCCATTGCCAGGGTGAGTGGTTGAGCGTGACGCAGTGCTGAGTGGCTGTGAGTTGGATGCACTGGGTTTACAGGCTGGTGGCTTTTGCCAGGCACAGTTACTGCCAGGGCTGAACACTGCTCTTGCCCCCAAAGGGCTTGGTACCTGCTGTTTCCAGCCTTTTCTGTGCTGGTGTCATCCACCTCTGGAGAGGAGAACACTAACTGCTGTAACTGAGTGTGAAAGAGCTGCAGTGTTCTCGGGGTGCGGGAGGAACTGGCATGCCCAGAGCTTCCTTCTCTGGGTGCCATGTGCTCCTGGCAGTTGCTAGCCCCATCGCCTGCTTTCAGCACCAGTCTGCCTCAGTGGCCGTGCCTCCTGTTTAACTCGCTGCTGCAAGTGTATCTAACTGCTTTATCTTTGGACTTGAATAATAAAACTGGTTGGCCAAGAACTGGGTTCCTCTGTTAGAGTGAAAGTCACGGTTGGTGGTTGTGTGGTTTGGGGCTCCCATCTGGCCTGTCCTGTGTCCTCACTGTCCCTCACCCAGCAGCAGTGTTTCTGAGGGCTGCCCCAGTGCTGCTTCTCCTGGAGTCACACCATTTCCCAAGGCTGGAGCCCTCCGGTTGTAAACCTCCAGAAGAAAGAGCTGCCTTCACCCCCTCATAACAAGAACTGCCGCCCTCTACCCACTGCAGAGCTCAGGAGCCAAACAAGAACAAACAGCTGTGTCATGCATGTCAAAAGGTGTACAAGTGATAAGGTCTGTACAGATCCGGGAAGGGTGCAGTCACAAGCATGCTGTGGCAGCTCTTTCAAACAAGCAGATTCCCCTCTGGTCCCCCTTTCACCCTGCACCCACAGACAAGTGCAGGTTGGCAGTGGTTTGTTGTGTCTGGCTCTCTGAGATTGCATGCCACTGGTCAGAAAAGCCCTTCTAGGGACAGGGAAAGAGCAACAAGGGAAGGCCCAGCCCCACAGTGCCCAGCCCACAGCCTTGGGCAGAGCAAGAGCACCACAACCGTGCAGCAGCACCCACTACACAGCTCCACAAGCTTCTGCTGCTGGAAACTGAGGAGAGTGCTGCAGTCTTGTGCAAACACCAAAGCACGTGAACTGGCTGCCCCTGAAGGGTCTCAGCTGCAGGCAGCAGCTCTGCCATGGAGCTGCTAGAGCCCATGGTTTTCACTGCTGACTCAGTGCCTCAAGAGAGCTGAAGGCTGATGCTTGACTGATGCTCAGGACGTTCAGGAGTGTGTATTGGCATCAATACCAAGAAATGTATAGAGCAGGAATGCCCCAGACAGGCTCCTCGGATTTCTAGTGCAGACACTGAAATCATTGCATCAGGTTTCTCTGGCAATACAGAGCTTGTAACTAGTGAGATACTTGCAGGGAAAATCCACCACTTTGGCTTCCCCGCACTGATACAATTCCCCCCTGGTTTGTCCTATGTTACAGTCACTTCTCTCTACCCTAGAATAATTTCAGTATCACTATTGCTGTATACCTCTGGACGCACTTCAGTAATTAACTGAAAATTACAGTCCCTATTAATGGCTCAAGTTCTAGGAGCTGAGGCTGTGAAGACAATCACAGAACAAATGCTCTTCAACCAAAGCTAATTTATTTCTTACCAGACAGACTGAAGTCAGTGCAGTGCTGCTTTTAACATCAACATATCCTAGGGTGAACCAAACCAAGCTTCATGCAGTGATGTGTGGCAGGAAGGTGGGCTTTGCTCTCCGGCCCCGATAAGCTGCTTGCTCTGGCAGTGCTTTTGGTCATTTGGTGATCAAAAGTGACTCTGGTTCCTGCTGCATCTCCAGTTGATTTCTTTCTCCCACCATCCTGTGACAATTTATGTGGTGCAGTCGCACCTTTTTGCGTATCAGGATTTCCAGAAGTAAGAAGAACAGAGACATGTAAAATAGCAGGGTATCCAGGCAAGGACAGCTGAACAAATTTAATCCACACATTATAAGTGCGATGCTACAAGTGTTAAAACCCCATGTATCTCCTGAGCCACATAATACCAGCATTTTGTAGTGGTGAATAAGTTACTTGTGCTCTGTACAGGTTCAGATACACAGATAAACAAGTACTCACAGCTGTCAAAAACACAGAGGTCAGATAAGAAGTCTAAAATATAACAATCCAATTTCAAACCAAACTAGTGAAAAGAGTAACTTTGGGAAAACCTACGTCTCAGAATGTTGTGATGCCTCTTCCAATTTTCAAGTGAAGGTATTAAAAACAGTGCTCATTATTTTTCAGCTACTGCACAGCTTTTAAAAGGATAATCCTGTGTGCATGTTGTCTTTTGATTAGGTTTAAATACTTTAAAACAGAGGTTTCTTTTGTTTATTCCCCGAGAGCATGCCCAAATGATTTTGAACACATTTACTAAATTGCATGGTTTCACAACAGCAATTTTGTCATACCAGTAATTTAGTAGAATCCGGTGCATCTCCTTTCACCAACTTAGATCTAAAATCTCAAATTCATAAATATTTCTATTTTAAATATTTAATTTTACATGAATATTGGGTATTCTTTGCATTTTTGTCCTCCTGTTTCCAGGTTTTAGTTCGATAAGGAAACCATTTTTACATCACAATCTCATCTGACACTGACCAGACGCCCTGTTAGACTACAGTCTTTAAGAATCATTATTTTAAAACCTATTTCCTAAAGCAAAACTAAAAGAAGTTATCAGAAGTGTTGTACACCAGGGGTCACCTGCAGAAGTTAAATAATGCCCTGGCTGTTAATTAAGAAATCTGATTAGTTTTTAAGTTAACATTCACCAGTTTGGCTTTACAATATTCTGACGCTGCCATGTGAACAGTTTGAAGTAGAACCCGAGAGCCCTTAATGCAAATTCAACTTCTTGTCAAGATACAGCTTTAAATAGGAATATTAGTTCAAAACTTTACAAATAATTAAAAAGAATGAGTGTAGCATCTCTCACACGTACACCCTGTGGACTGTATTTCTGGGTGCAGTGTTCCTTAGCGCTTGCTCACATCAGCCCTCTGACCCGGGACGCTGCCACCATCTGGGTTTTCACAGGCTTTCTCCTCAGGCTGCTCCAGCTCCCGAAGTGTTTTCTCCAGGTCCAGTTTTCCAGCTGCAGATTTGGGTAAGGTCATCTGGAGTGCACACCACAGAGTCGTACGGGCTTTACGTGTCGCTACACTCATTTCTTTAATTGCCAAAGCCAGAGCAAACACATCTGCAAGGAGGAAATGGCAGTTTAATCTTTCTCACACAGGACAGCAGCAAGCACTGTTTGGGTTTGATTCATGCTGGCACTGCTAAAGAGAGTAAAACTTTCAGGCCTTTTTTAGTGTCTGGTTTTGCCTGTCTCTCTGTAAGAGTTGAATCTGAGAAAGCACTGATTTTTGTGCCCCCATACAAGGAGGTCTACAGAATTTAGGTACTCGCTTTGTTGTCTACTCTTCAGTAGCACCTAAAGCCTCATGGTCAGCTCTGCCTTTGAAAGTGTTCCATGTACACGTGTACTAAAGGCACTGCCCACCCCTTCCTGCCTGAGCTCATTGTGAACCTTCACAGCAACCCCTCCACACCCACATAGTGGATCCTTTGCCCATCTTACCCAAGAAATTATTTAGGCATGTGAAGGAATAGCCCATTTACAGCATTTTACTGAAGCCTACAGATCATGTTCTGCAAACGTGTGCCAACCCCCACCACTTTAAAGCAAAGATTAAGGTGGTGCAGTGGTCCATTTATTCAACAGCAATGGATTCATGCATAGATAATGCTTTGATTTTAATTGCAGGCTCTGTGAAGAAACAAATTCAATGCCCTCTTCTAGGCACTGGAGGTTTCAGCCAGAGTTTGCATGGGCACCGGCACACTCGCTCCCATCAGCTGGGTCACACTGGGTGGTGGTGTGCTGCACAGAAAGCACATGTGCCCTTGACCCCATGGTCAAACGCTTCCATGGAATTTGGAAGCAGTGGGAGACTTTAAGTCAAAGCCTGCTCATGCTCAGCAAGCACGACTGCAGTTTCCTTTTACTGCACAAACCTGGCACCTACCTTCAACTCACGTTCTTGGAGTCACAGTTCCAGGTGAAAGCATGGCCCTCCTGGGGGTTCGCCTCAGAAAAGGGCAGAATTTAGAGGCCTACCCTTATTACCACACCATCCCTCTTCAGTAGCTCATCCTGCTCCCACTCCCTGGGCTGCCTTCTGCAAAACCCATTCTGAGACACACTCCTTTCATCTGCACAGTGACCACCCCATTCCTCTACAGTGAACACTGCAAAAGCAGCTGGAAGGAGCGGTATAGAAAACTGATTCAGGTGACTGTGAAGAATCACCATGAAAAGCCCCTTCTCCAACACAAGTGTCAGCCACCCAAAGCATTTTAGAAGGTAGTGTCTAGAAGGGTAACTCCAGAGAAATAAAGGACAGAATAAAGTGGAAAGATGTGATTATCAGGTCCTGTATTTTCAAAATTCCAATTTCCATACCAGGCTTTGTGGAATGAGGAATTGACCACAGGAATGGTGTCATCTGGATTGCCTAGAAAAAGCTAAGAAACAAGTGACCCTCACATAAATGTGCCTGTTAAAGCTGGGAGATGTGGTTGCCATTCAGGTCATTACAAGGGAAGAAGGAAAAATCCCACAGTAATAAAGAAGAGTTGTTTTAAAGTCTTTGGCTGAATACAGTGCCAGAGGGTTAGAGACATTAAAAGGGTCTTTTCTTCCCTCAGAAAATTACATGAAACGTCTGTATCCTCCTGAAAGATCCTGAAAACTAAATCTGTTTACTAAACAAGTCAAATCATCTTCAACTGAGGTAAAGAGAAGTAAGAATGATGGTGAACAGGTGAAAAAAAACCCTGCTATATTGTACAAAAACATTCTGATGAGTATATTTTTGTGTATCCATTGAAAGCACAATTTGTATTTTATGCCTGCCTATGACAGAACATGCTTGAAGAGGAAATGCATTTATAATGCAAGACCAGCTTGGTCTCACTGCAAAGATTCAGGATGGAGCTACCAAGAAAGTTCTACACATACATAAAGACAGGGTGAGAGGGGTACAAACAGGTATATGAGGGACAGGGAGAAGAAAGTGGCAATAGCTGAATATCATAATAGCTTTGAGCAACCTGGTCTATGGGAAGTGTCCCTGCTGTGGTAGGGGTTTGGAACTGGATGAGCTTTAGGTCCCTCCCAACCCAAACCATTCTGTGGTTCTATGATTCTATGCCCATCCCCAATCCCAAACTGCATTACAAAGAAAACCCCACTACCTTCTCATCTCTTGCTGATTTATTAGTTGAATAAATGCATTCCAAACTGATTTAACTCGATGATCACTACACCCCAGTTTTAGCATCCTCTCAAAACCATCATCTAAACCCCATCAAGCTGTAGACACTGAAAAATAAATCGCAAGTTTATCAAATAACCCTCACACTTAACTTTTTATACACTTGCAATATGTGTAGAACTTTTCAGCTACCTTATAAAAGTATGTAAGCATAGTTATACCTCTGTCATCCTGGCATCTGGGAGCTCCTTGCCTCTGTCGATTGGAAGCATTTACAATTTCATCTTTTCTACGTGACTGCACTACATGAATTACCTCCAGATGTTTATCAAGAGCAGTGGAAATGTTAGCATGAAGGGGAGAACTGCGAAGGCGCTCCATTTTTCCCAGTAAAGTCACAACCTAATGAACATTTTTACATGTTACGGGAGTTCAAACTATACTCATCTAGATTTACAAGAAAATTAGCTAGGATTAGAAAGAACAGATTAACGATAACCATTATTTTCTTTTGAAAACAGTTCATAAAGTTACAGCTGAAGTGGTTTTAAATTCTTACCTAGTTTCTTCTCCAGACCTGAAGCTGTAGAATACCTGGGTGTGCACAGCATAACAGCAAAGCTTAAATAGCCAAATATTAGCACATGCATCTTACTAGTTAATAATAGATATATAAAACTTTGAGGCAAACACATGGCGGTGGTTTGTTGACAATGTGCACTCCTCTGACTCAAGACCACTGTGAGCCCCCCTTCTCTCAGTACTGCTGCAGTTACCTGGGTGAAAACCAATCGCACAAAGGGCAGCCAGTGTTTGGTTCTCCTTGTGCTGTTCCAGTCTTGGTTTGGATTTGCTAAAGCTGCTGTGGAACCTCATCTGTTGGCTGACTTTCAGAATGGATATCCAACACTGAAGGAGCTCTTTTAGAGAATATCGAGCACCAGCATTCAGAAATACTTCAGTTTTGTTTAATCAATTCAAAGTCTGCACTGGTTTATCTTAAAACAGTAACATTATTATGTATTTCCCATTGATAAGCCATTCCTAAATGATGATTCACAGACCACTGAGGAACCTGGTTGCTGGTCTGCAGGAGGAGATAAAACTAAAAATTCCAAATTGTAATGTTCCTTGGGCAATGGTCATCCACAGGTTAAAAAAGAAGAAACACAGGGTCTGAGAGCACAGTGCAAAGCAAAGTTCATGGTGTTTTCTTGCAGGAGAACAACAGTAGACTTCTCTAGAAAAATAACTGGCATGGAGGCTTGGAAACCTAAGAAAGGGTGGCTAGAAAGGTGTTTGAAGCAGGACAATTTGCCCAATGTACCCCAAGTATCCTCAGAGCAGGCTGTTGGCCAAGACAGTTACTTTGGTAACAGCACCCACAACAGCAGAACAGAGCAACCACTCCTTGCTAAGTTCTTTAGAGTGCTCCAGCAGGAGCAAGCTCCCACTGCCAGCCCTGTCCTGATCAACCTGAGGTCTGGCAAAAGCCAGTGGGGTGGGGAAACACAGGCAGGAATAAAATGAACAAGGTACTGTGAACAACAACCAATACAATCAAAAAGGGACATTTCACATTGGTAAAGAAAATGAGAGTTTAAAAAAGTGCAGAGAGAACTTCACACAAACAGCTGAGGAATCAGTCACTTGGATAGGAAGCTAAAGCAGGTAAGATTGTTTAAAATCCCTAGATTTGTTCCTGAAGAAAAAGCCAGATTTTAAGGAGTGGCACAGTGGGATTGCATAAGCAAGTGAAGCAAAGTAAGATGAACCTGACATAATTTTCCAGCCTTGCTCACTAGCACATCCACAGCCACAAAAGGACTTAAGTTCTGAAGACCAGGCTTTCAGGTACCTCAACCTGATCCAGTGGCATCCACAACTGACAGTTAAATGCCTACATTCTTTATACTAAGCCTGGGAGAAGTGCCAGGCAATTAAAAGCAAAATCTACAGCAGTCAGCAAAGCTCAAATGCTTGCTTTCCCATCCTCTCAGGTCTTCCAGAAGTTTATCCTGCACTCCAAAGAGACCATTCCTTCCACTCACAACTCAGAGGAATTAACTGAACCTGCCCTCCTCTTAAAAAGCACAACTGATCCATCCCTTTTGGCTGCCATGGGGCTTGCCAAGTAATTCAGGTCCTTCATTGGGAAAAGCATCAAGCCACCAGTGATGCTGAGGCTGACTGCTGGAGGCTCTCAGCCACAGACCCTGCAGTCTGGAAGCAAGCATGCACCATGGGGTAAGGACTGACATTTCAGGCCCAACTCTGATGACTGTTTTCACAAAACTGTATTTGAAACAGGAACTATATGATGTACTCCCCAGCCCATACATACTCTCACTACTAGAAATAAGCTCTGATTTCCTCAGAAGTAAGCTCTGATTTCCTCTCTCTGGTAAAACTCCTTTGCTAGTTGAGAATAAAAGAGCTTTGACAGGACAAGCTGAATGTCCAGACTCAGCATCCATCAATGTGTGAGACATTCTCCAATTACAATGGAGCTTGGATTTGCATCTCCCCAGACATGAGAGAGATGAGATACAATCTATAAAGATAAGATCCTGGTTTAAAGCTTGTTCTTTGACTATTAAGTGGTTGTAATAGCTACTGATGACATAGTGAAGGAAGCTACTGTCACCTCTCCATCAGCTAGGCTTTGCTCTGGAAGTGAAAGCAACCGCAAGTTGAAGTCTCAAATGAGAAAACCAAAGTAAGTGTGTGGCCACCAAGAGGGTTTAATCAGATGCTCCATACTATGAAGATTTAGCCAGCTCAGCTTCCACTTGAACCTCTAGCAGTTTCTCTTTGGCTGCCACTAACTGTTTTGCTGTTAGACTCCACGTTTGACTGCCTCTCTGTGCTTTTGAACATTCTTAAAACTACTTTTCACTTGCTACCCAGCAATGGTTTGAGGTTCTATGCCCTGAAGTTTGGTTCCTCAAATGGCCAGATATGATTAAGTCCTTTTTCAGATGCAGTTTTAAAGTACCAGGACAAGGACAGGCAAGCCCTTCTGAAAGCGGAAACTTTGTAACACTGCTTTTTTGGGGGTTAATGAAGCAGTAAAGAGTGCACGCTAAGCCTATCAGTAAGCCTTTCACCGTACTCTCTACTCAGCTGTACGACCAAAGCCAAGCAATTGCACAGAAGAGATTTCAGCAGGCAGCAAGCAGGCAGGGTTCCCCCGTGTATTTCACCTCTGTGAGATTGGTAGGGAACATGGCCCCTACCAGTGTTGCTCGGGAGCAGCCAAGCTCAGCAGTACTGGTTCCTCCAAGAACTAGCATTCCTCAGCACAACAGCTGCTGCCTTGAATCCTACATCCCCTCACAGGGGCAGGCTCCAGGACTGCGCTTTCAGCCCACGTGTCTCCTCCTCCTGCAGCATGAGCATTCTGGCTCTGGCTTCTCAGCCTCAGAAGAGGCAGATCAGACCCTTGCTGTTTTGCTGGCAGCTCAGCTCCTGCTTGCTTCCTCCCTTCAGCCTCCCTTGCAGAATTATGTGCAGGCTGCTGCCTCACAGAGCAGCATGATGCTGTGCACTGGCACTGTCATTTGGCCACAGACAGCTCCAAATACATTGGCCGTGTCTGCCCTACAGGTTATAGCTGTTTGGCTTGAGCAGCAAACTAGTAATGTAGAAATTCAGGCTGAAGTTGCATCAAATAACTATTCAGCATTAAAAAAAAATAATACAAGACTCTCAAGCAAATATATATATCAAAGTATTATAAACATTAATTAAACTGCTTTTTCCATCACAAATACCTAGTGTAACACAGTGTCTACAAATCTAGGGTGACCATTTCTCTGCTGAGCTACTCAAAACAGAAGAGCTGTGCAAACAGTTTGGTTAGCTGACTGGATTGTGGCATCTCATGCATGCTCCTGTACTAGAAGCTGCAACCTCCTGGCATGTAGGGCTGTAAACGTGAGCTGCAGCCACTCTGCGGGTTCCCTGGCAACAGCAGCAGTGAACCTGGAGCTGCAGGTATTCTAGCAGGGACTGCTGAAATATTCCCTGCACAGCATTTAAGAAGAAAGCTATTTTGGGAAAAGCTGCTCTGATCATCTCACTTATCTTATGCTGTACTTTAAGTTCTGTCTGATCAGTTCAATAGGTGTTTTTAGTTTGAATCCTACAACTCACTCTGGCTCGTTCACGAAGCTGATCCACAATTAAGCGATCAACTCTTGATGGGTTTGATGTCAGCCTTGGAAGTGGAGTGTTGTTAGCACTGGAAACCTTTTTCCCTTGGAAATTCTTAGCAAGAGCTGATTCAGTCTGCAGGAAAACAAAAGAATAACTCCCTAAGAATGTAAGCTGTAATTGTGCTTTTTTACAGAACCATGAAAAAAATATCAGATAGACAATTTCTTCCCTTAGGGGTTGGATTTTCTGTTCCTTTTTGGTAGCTAAGGAGGATTCAGGCATTTGGGATTTAACCATTTGGTAAGACAATCACCTGTTACAAGTGAACAACTGCTTTACTGAAAGCAGTTCAACTAAAGTAATGATGCCCAAAGAAGGTGTTTCAGAAGTGCTATGTCTTCTCACACTCTGTACAGGCTGTACTAAATAAAATGGAGGAAAGTCAGAATTACCAGGCAAGAAAAGATGGAGCATACAGATGTGGACCTCGCCCACAAAATTAAAAGCAAATTGGTTAAGTCAGCAATTAACCTAATTTTGGTACATTAGTCAAGCTACAGAAAGCTTGTTCCTTGTTAAATTGTTAAAATGAAATCATATTTTATTTAGCTATCAGAAAATGACTTTGAGTCCTGACTGCCAGATTTCAGATGCCAGTCTCTCTCACTCCATTGCTCTGTGGCTCTGGAATACCTGCAACAACACACAGCTAGCTGAATCGAGTTTAAAATTGCATTTCTTAGACTGTTTTGTGGTGGTCCACATAAAGCTGCTGCCTAATCATCCCCACAACGTCTCCCTGCCACGTGGCAACTCTTTTGCACTTTCCCACCCAAGCCTAGACCCCAGGCTCTCCTCCTGAAGTCAGACTCTCCCTGACTCCTATATTTAACAGCCAGCCTTTGTCAGGAAACACTCTGGCAACTCCCCTCCTGTGTTACAGCCCCTCACAATGATGGGGTTTTTTGGTGGACCAGCACAACAGAGCCTCCTCAGAGCAGTCCTCAGCCAAATGCCTAGCCCCACTATTTGCAGATGCCTTTGCTCCCGCTTCTCTCATAGCTCCAGCTGGCATTAAAATTCAAACCGAGCTCAACTGGGGACATAAGTCAGCTTTTACATGCAACAAGGGTAACATGAAGCACTTCCCCTGATGACCAAGAAGGGCAATTGCTCTAAGTAGGGCTTCATATGCAGCTACATGAAACTTTAGTTCAAGTGTTTTAGTATTACCCTTTCTTCAGCTTCAGTTTCTGGGGGAGGGAAAAAGAGCCCCTTCAAACACATCTTAGGTTTAAAACTTCAGGGAAACAGGAGGTGAGAACTCCTCATATAAAGAACTAAAAGGCGAGGGTCTAAGAAATTCAATTAATTCTTGAAAGGATTAAAGTTTATTCCAATTCAAAATACAACTACTGGATTTGCTTTCAAAGTTTCCAGATGCACTGTACTTACTGTGTTACAAACAAGGTGTAACATGGCTTTGTTAGTCATACACACCCCAACTCTGAGACTGAAGAAGTCCCTGAATTCCTGCTTTAAGTACAACATTCTATACAACGTTAGTTATGCTCCCAAAACAGGCTACAGACCTTCAAAACTTTTGTTTTCAGTCCCAAATAGACAGGGAAACAAAGCCTTTAAACTCTGAAGTCCCATTAAACATTTAAGCTCGTAATAGTGAGAATTACCCGTGATCTCTAACTGGACTGAGCTGGATGAGATCAACATCAAACATGTGATATGGCATATTAATTCTTATTTCTTACCTTCTTTCTTTCTTTCTCCAAAGCTCTCCACTGCTCGTAACATTCTTCCAGTCTAACATGAAGCTCGCTGGCAGGCCCACTACGGCTTTTAACTTGCTTCTGAAATCCAAATGCTGGCACAAACCCAGAGAAAGGACTCTCACCATACACCTTATCGTTAAAATAAGGGTAGAAACGTTTTAAATCATCACGGGAGAACAAGTCAGGAGACTCCATCAGAGGGACAATGGAATGGCCGAAGAGGCGACCTGATCTCAAGGGGAAGGCACCTGAGCCCAGCTGCTGATTCCGTCTGAAGTCACCCATCATGCAATTGCTGGAAAAGCTTGGAGCCTGCAGGCACATCAGGGGATTTATGGCCTTACTGTCTCCACTCCCCTGCCTGAGATGAAACTGTGCCTGAGACTCCATGAAATCCTGGTACACATTCTGCAACAGCCCGTCTGCACGTTTCTGTCCTTCCAGATCGCAACACTCACTCCGTGGCTTCAACTGGAAACGGTGTTTGTTCATGTTTTCAATGATCCCAAACTGCTGAGCTGCATAATTGTCACAGAATCCATTTGGCTGCTTGAATTTCTTTTCACTTAAATATTCAATGAGATTCTCTTCTCCACTCCTAACCAGTGCCTCCATGCAAGCAGCAGACCGAGCTCGTTCTGCAGTGTTATAACCAAAATCAAGACTTGAAAGAAATGAAGGGTTATCTTGAAAGTACTTGTGAAATAAATTGCTATTTAAAGGGAAATTTGAAGATGGCAACTGTAAAAAATCATTAGACTGACTGGAACTTTTTGGAAAAGCAGGAAAATGATTATTCAGTTTCAGCAAAGGATTCTGAAATGGGGCAGAAGCAGCTGTTTTTGTTGGAATATTCATCCAAGGTGGCCTTACAGTGGTCCCTGCTGAAGGGTTTGCTGCATTTGGTAACAATGGAAGTGATTTACAGTATCCAGAATTCTGAAGATCAGACTTGGAAAACTGCTGCTTTTCCACACCATTTGCACAATCACTATTCCCTGGACAAGCTGTGAAAGATTTTAGTCCATATTCAAATTTTTGTCCCGAATCAGTGCAGAATGAAGCTTCATTTGCGAATTGTTTTTCTGGTAGAAGTCCTACAGCCTTGGGAAATGTAAAGTTTTGCTGATCTAAAATGGTATCTTCTATTTTTTTCTGAGTTCCTGATTTAACTTGAAATAACTTAGTATAGGGTTCTGTGTCCAGAGGTGGTGCCTCAGTGGTTCCATTTACTAACTTTTTATTTTCTTGGAAGCTACAATTGTTGCTCTTGTTAGGCTTTGCTTTACTAGCATGAGAATATTCAGGGTACCTACTATAATCTGTGTTTTCATTATATCTGTGAAACTGTGGAAGAAACATTTCCGCCCGCTTTTGGTGCAACAGGGTGTCTGCTCCTTTGGGACATGCCTTCTCCCTTCCGTAAGGATAAGCATCAGCTCCTGAGTCTTTGATTACTTCTGAATACCCAGCTGGGGGCATAAAGGCATTTTTTATGTATGGATAGTTCTGATATAAGGGTGTTGTCTTCATGTTCTCATTAGTCTGCATGTTGCAACAGTTGGCATGATCACTCCTGGAAGGGTACAGACTCTGCTCCTCAGGGTCCAGGCCAGGAAACCCACGGTAACATTCCTCTACTTTCTGCTGTGACACAAGGGTACCACTTTCCAAGTACTGTTTTTCAGCAGCAGATACAGATTCACTACTATAAAACCCCTGTTGTGAGGCAGCTCCAACAACTGGTCTTTTAGTTTCTGGCAATAAGTCATGGTGGTCCACGATTCCGGTTATGTTCATGGGCCATACTGACTTCAAGTTGGAAGGGCAACTCCTTGGAAAACAAGAAACATATTGTTAGTCTTATCTGTGGTGCTCCTCTCCCATTTCCAACTGCAGGAAAAGGCTTAAGAACTCAATTCTCCCCTAAATACTTTCTTGCAGTTGATTCAAAAATATCTTACTCCAGCTTCTATCCACTACTGTCATGTTCAGAGTTACTCTTAACTAGATGAGAAAAAGGATTCTGCCTTCTCTCTACCCATCCATATAACTTAGGAGCTATGTATGATGCCTTTGAGCTGCAAGTGATGTGTACACACTAAATTACAGCAAAATCCTGTCAAGAGATTTATTATCTGTCTCCACCAAAATACTCCTGGTTAAGCAACAAGATAATTGTACTTCCCAAACTACCACAACCTCTCAAAGCTGTGTCCTAGCAGCCCAGATAAAATGCTTCTCTGTATCATCTTATTGCTCCAGACTTGCCTGTGGCTTACACTGCCTTACACTGCTTCCTGCAGGTACATCAAGGATAAGCACATTTCCTTTCCTTCCCCTAATTACCATCATTAACACAAGACAATCAGTCACTGTCCAGGAAAACTGTAAACAGCTTAAGGAAAAAATGCAATTGTGCCTGGAAGTCATTGCAGTCACTGCCAAACCTGGCAGTACTGGAAACAGAAATCCAACCTTAACTGTCTGAAGCAAAGGGATTTATAAAGCACTCGAGCAAGACTGACTCTGTTTTCCCTCACTCCAGTTACAGAACTCAGCACATGTACAGAAGTCATTTGAATTGTCTGGGAGGACAGAAAGGAAGAGTGGTGTCTGGCTTAAGAACTGGGTTTCTTGCCTCTTACACCTAGAACACTCAGATTCAAGCAAGAGAGTGAGCCCTCCAATTATCTCAGGGATGCTGGAGCTGAATTCTTCTGTGACAAGTAATTGTGACTATCTAATAGTTTCTTCTGGTGTTAGAATGCAGGCATAATAAACCTGACATTTAGGTATGTAAATATTGCTTAGGTAGCACTAACATCAAGAAACATTCATTTTGCATGCATGGAATTCTTTTCTCCTGCCAGCTCAGGGAGGCATCAAAGAGTAGGATTTTGTGTTTTGTGTATTCCTTCTGTGAATTGAAATGAATTAAGAAAGAAACCTAAAATCTGGATTCAATCTTGATCTAAAAAAAATATTAAAATAAGTAGGCCAAGGCATATATTTCAGGAGATTTACTTGAATAAGCATTTCCATGATGCTTATGAAGGACTTACTTTAAAAATGTCAATTAAAAAGTTCCGTAAATACCAGAAAGCCAGAAGTTACCATGTAATTTGAGTACCTAGAGAAAAGCTTTCAAGTATCCCAAGAGAAATATTGGAAGATTATGAGCAAAGAAAGGAAACCTTGATGAGCATGAGGACTTGCCAACAGCAGATGCAAAGATGACTAAGAGAGCACAGACTGAGATCAGTGAGGGTAGCTTTTAGGGAGAAGAATGCCAACAGTGCTTGCGTGGCAACACACTCACCCCTCAGCACAATATGGCTGCGATTTCTCTTGCTCATCCAAGATGTTAGACACAAGGCCATATAAATCTGCTTCACTGCCATAATCATTCCTTTCAGGCTGAATCCTGAAAACAAATTGCATTAAAACCATGACTTCATTGAAAATATTCCATAAGTTAAAGTGAACCAAAAAACCCCAAAACAATCCAGCTACTCCATCAACACACACATTCTCACTGTGTCAAAGATGACTACCTGGACTTCACATTACTCTGAGCAGCAGCAGGCTGCTTAGTATCATCTCCATATGTAGACCACGGTACATATAAAAGGGAAGAGTCCACAGGCGCGGAGTACTCTGACGTGGAAAGGGAAGAACTGTACGTCTGAGGTAGCTCTACATTTTCTTCATTCTGCATTTTATATACAATAAAAGTGTAGATTTTAATATTAAACACATCAAATTATCATTTCATCATTCTATGCGGAGTTCACCCTCAGAGTAACCACAGCATGAGGAGTAAGCTAGCCACATAATGCGACACAAGGCTGCAAGTAACTCCTGCTGGTGCCTGCTGACCAACACATATACACACAGGAGTGAGAATTCCTTGCCTGAAAAGCCTGCAGCAGTTTCTAGCAGATGACCACTGACAGGAATCAGGAGACTTCCCCCTCCTCCCAG
Organism: Pezoporus occidentalis; assembly: GCF_034315485.1. Classification (NCBI taxonomy): domain Eukaryota; kingdom Metazoa; phylum Chordata; class Aves; order Psittaciformes; family Psittacidae; genus Pezoporus; species Pezoporus occidentalis. The sequence continues at coordinate 277,787 of NW_026915419.1, forward strand.
TCATTACAGAAAACCTATAGCCAATAACTTTTCTAGAGGAAAGATTTTCTGCCCAGTTACGTGAAAAGGAGCTTGTTTGGTTTAAATACAACATGCCTTCTCAGCTTTTAAGTGAAAAAAATCCTGGTGTTTCTACAGGGTTAAATGTTAAAGATATAAAATATACTACTTTGTGGAGCAACTGCATTACAAATGGGTTTTGGACCATTTTGTTTACAAGCAACACAAACTCTTACACAGATATAAAAGGATTCATTTATAAGCAATGGAACCTGTGATTTGTAGCAACCATACTGCGAGGCAGAGCCTGTCATTACATTACTGAACACATCAGTCAGCCTCCCGCCAGCTTCGGCATTACTCCAGCAGCGACTGCCACCTCGGAACGCAATTTTAGGCTATAGAAAACAAGAAAAAGAAGTGGTAGGAGGACATAATTTTGCACAGACCTGAGAGCTGCAGATTTTATACCAACAGGAGCTTCTTTAACATTTTCCTTTACCTGTGGATTCTGCTCCATCTGAGTTTTCAAGGAACTATTCTACATATTGACACTGGAACATTTTCATATTTACCCTTAAAATACCCCAGCAAACCATGGAAATTCACCTGGGGTTTGGAGGCAGAAGGTGCAGGTTAGAAGGAAACCAGCCTCTGGTAACACCTGAGCTGTTCACACCATTTAGGTGCTGGGAGGCTCCTGAGCCACCTCAGAGGAGCAGAATTACCATCCTTTCACCAGCAACAGCAGAGGAGCCATTCTGTGCATCACCAGACACCTCTTGTCCTTTCATTGCTGTGCTGATTCTATCCTGGATGCGCATTTTCAGACTTCAGGAGCTAGATTTTTGCTGTACCACACATACCAGGAGCTACAGTGGAAATCTGCCCTGTTCTGCAACCATGGGAGAACCAACTTCCACCTAAGAACCACCCCTCTCTCCATCACCAGTGGGAGCAAGGAATGAACACAGAACAGAAGCTAGGTGCCTTTTCTTCCCTTCTTTACAAGGTGAGGTGCATGAAGAAAATTTAAAGCTAAAATAAAACTGACTGGCCAACAAATCCTTTAGCTCCCAAATAAAAAAGTGATTTGTATAATACTTTAAATATTACCATAGCAGCTCACTGAAAATGCTTAATAAAGCCAGAAAAGGTTCAAGTTTCATAGGACTAGTGTTCCGAAAGTATTCTGAATAAGCACTTGGCCCTAAAAAGATGCTCTTCCACAGCTGAGGATGAAAACACACTTTACACCTAATGTAGCTCTACAGCACTGATCTTCCTTCTCATCTATGCTGCAGTCACTCGGATGCAGAGTTGTTTTCAGCCACGTTTTACACGTATGTGAACACTCAAAGTCAGAACTACGCTCACTGTGCCACATTTTCTCCTTGTTCAGTAAGGACACCTGGCACCCACACGACTTGTGATGTCAGGGTATGAGGGAACGCACAGCACAGTGAGCTGGTCTGGATTCGTGACACCCCCAAACCCACCAAACCCTTCACACTCCTTTCCCCCCCAAGGAAGCCTTTCAGGCCACTGGGAATTACATTCCCGACACTTCTGAGCTATTTCATAGCACCCCTCACCACAGGCAGGCCCGGGCCGCCCCACAGAGGAAGGCACCGCGGCACCGAGCCCGGTCACGGCGGCGGACACACGGCGGCGGCGCAGTGAGGGAAGCCTCCCTCAGCCCCGCTGGGTCACCCGCGCCCCGGCCCGGCTCTAACCGTGCCCGCTGGGCTTCTGACAGCAAGAGCCGCACAGCCCAGCCTCTCCCCGGCCCGCGGCCCATGTCTCGCCCCTCACCTCCATGGGCTACCCCCCGGGACAGCGGCTGCAGCGGCTACCGGCAGCTCGCGGCCATGGCGGGCCGCCTGAGGCGACGGGCGGCCGTTTGCCTCGCGCCCGGCCAACCGCCACCCCGCCCCGCGCTCTCCAACGGGATTGGCTAACCTCTGAGCGGCTTAACCAATCAGGAGCCGCTTCACTCCGTCACGCCTCACCGCGCCGCATGACCCTCTGTGTTCTTCACGCGGTTGCCACACACCGCTCTCACGGCAACAGAGCTTTATTCCTATTGGCCCTTCTCCGATAACGCTTGGCCAATAACAAATCAACTCGCCCGTCCCTCCCGCCAATGGGGGGCCGCGGGGGCCTTGGTCACCCGGAGACAGTGCCTCCCCCCTACCCCAAACCTCGCCCCGAGCCCTGCGTCCCGGCACCCCCCGTACCCCCCGGTACCCCCCGATACCCCCCGTACCCCCCGGTACCCCCCGGCAGCCGCCGCGGGGCTGGCACCGGCCCGGCTGCTGAGTCGGGACCGAGCCAAAGGAGTCCCGGGCCCGTCTAGCGGGGCTGCCCTTAGCTCCTGTCCCGGGCCTGCCCGGGGTCCCGCTGCCACCCGCCCTGCGGTTCCGGTCGCGGTGGGCCGAGACCGTGCGGGGGTCAGCAGCGAGGGGGAGCCCCGGAGCTTGGGGCTGCCGGGCTGAAGGGGGAGCCGCAGGGAAGCGGACGGCAGAGGGAGGAGGACGACCCTGCCGGCCCTGCTTTGTGCTTTCACCGTTGCTGCTGGTTTGGACACTCGTTATATGAATACCGCTGTTTTCACTGAAAAAAGGACCAAGGAAAACCCAGAAGCCCTGAAACCCAACCACTGTTTTCACTTCTTGAGATGTTTTACTTGATGCTTCCCAAGCTGTTTATGGAATTTACAGACATAATTTTGGCTGCCACCTCTGTTTGGGTTGATCCAGGCAGTACAGGGTTAACTTCATACAGTTTGTTAGGAATTGTGATCCATTTTCCAGTTATCCTCCAGCCTCCCTGCTCCTTTCAGCAGCTGCAATCCAGTGGGTTCACACAGAGGTTAGTGGAGAGAGTGAAGGCATGATTCCTGCCCAACCTGCCTTCCCAAACCCACCTGTGGTGTGGGGCCGGCTTGCAGGCAATGTTGTGTCTGCTGGGAGCTGGAGGTTTCACTCCAGACCATAGGTGGGTTCAATAGTGAAGTCCTTCCCCACTCTCATCCCTCATTCCTAGTCCCAGTGAAGGACTGGATGCAGGGCTGAGCTCTGGGGCTGGCTGTAGGTTTGAGCTTTGTGCCCAAAGCTCTCTGAGATGCAGCCCTGTCACCAGGAGAACAAGTGGTGGCTGGAGTTCAGGTCTGAGTGGGGTGGGCTGGGCTGGGCTCCCCCTTGGTTCCAGATCCCAAGAGGAACCAGGGCACCCTTGCAACTGGTTTCAGTGAACCTTTGTTTTTCCCACCCCTTTGAATAGGTAAAATGTGGGGGAGCATGACCACTCCCCCCCCCGCCATCCCCTCAACCACTTCCCTGCAAATTCAGAGGTCCCATTTCCTACATTTTTTTTCTGCAGGAGACTCCTTCAAGGCCACAGGGCAGAAGGATATGGGAAGCTCAGAGCAGTGAGAATCACCAACATGGTGTCAGCCTAAGCTTACTGGTGGGGGTGCAGTGGCAGATGGCTCCTTCATGCCCAGCACCTTTACCTGCTCAGAGGAAAACTTCTGCAGCATGGAAATAGAAGAAAAGTTCTTATCTTCTGGAGAAGTTAGAGCAGCTTCCAGTGCCTAAGGGGAAAGGGACTGGTAAAGGGGTTTTGGACAAGGGCCTGTAAGGATAGGCCAAGGGGAATGGCTTTAACCTGCCCGAGGGGAGACTGAGATGAGCTCTTAGGCAGAAGCTCTTCCCTGTGAGGGTGCTGAGGCGCTGGCACAGGGTGCCCAGAGAAGCTGTGGCTGCCCCATCCCTGGCAGTGTTCAAGGCCAGGTTGGACACAGGGGCTTGGAGCAAGCTGCTCTAGTGGAAGGGGTCCCTGCCTGTGGCAGGGGGCTGGAACTGGATGAGCTTTAAGGTCCCTTCCAACACAAACCAGGCTGGGATTCCATGAAAACAGTTTCAGCAGATGCAGGTTTTCACCTGTGACTCTCACAGCCAGTTTCACCCATAACAGAGGTTGGGAAGCAAATTCCCCCTGAGCAAGAACCACCTGGCGGTTTCCTGCCCAAAGCTGAGGGGTTCTTTGGATATTTAACAATGGCTTTTCAGAGGTGTTTTCCCCTTGCAGTGATGTCTGTCCAGGAAGGGATGCAGATGGAGAAATTGCTCAGCTGCTGAGAAAGCAGGAAGAACACAGTTTCACTGTGTGAAACCAAATTTGTGCATCTTTCACATCTGCCTGTTCAGATATCGACCACACTTCTTTATCTACCAGGTCCTGTACTTACGCACTGAGCAATCCATCACTCTTGCCTATGTTAAAATGCCTCCCCAGTTTTCCACGCACTTGGTGCTCCCCTGGGTTCTAGCTAACATTGCTACCTGCTCAAGGCAGCAAACCAGCAATTAAAGTCAGTATTAATATTTTATTATGTTGCCAAAGCCCTGCGCAGGAAGCCGATGTGACAGGTTGCTAATGCATTAAAGGTTGCTCTCTCAATTGATTTCCAGGCTGTTGAGGTCAGCTTTGGAGCCAGTATTGACCACTGCTTTGGAGTACAAGTTTTTGCTGCCTTCTTTCCTCAGTCAGGACCAGACCGTAATTGGAATTTCATTTTCCCGCAGAACATTACACAGGGGAACACGGCTCTGAAGACTCTGAGCATCAGGCAGTTTATCCAATATGATGTGGTCCTCTTAAGAGTGAAGCAGTGTTGCAAACAAACAACAGGAGTGGGCCCCCATAAAGATCTATATCCAGAGCCTGGCTGCTGTAAGCACTCAAACTGGACCAGGCTTTACCAGCTCCATATAAAAGCGAGAGCTGTGATGAGCACAAGACACCCACATCATGGGTGAAGGCTCAGCAACAGGCTTTATAAGCCCCAAGCCTTTTTACCAAAGTATTAGGTTAACTCCAGCCTCTGAAATGTGCTGACAGACCAGAGTGGTAGGTGCAAGGTCTCATTATGTGTCTTTCAGGCTCTCACATACCTGTAATTTGTAGCACAAAGCACAAACCCATGCCATTGGTACAAATGGTACAAACCAGACGCTGTTGAATGGAAACAAGCAGAAAACAAGGCAAGCCATTGGATGTACTACTGGAGGAGGCCACAGCACCCCATCTGAAATAGCTGCTCTACTGATGCACTTCCTTCTGGAGCCTTTCTCCACAAAGCACTGCAAGCCTGCTCAAGCAGCGCTCTTCATGACTCCACGCTAAGGCCCAGAGATGTGAGGGTTCTCCAAGCCCTGACCGACCCCTGCCGCTGCCGGCCCTTCTGCTGGCCGGGGACTGCCCGGAAGCCTGATCCCACTCAACCCTCACATCGCAGGGCTTAGCCCGCCGCACGCCCGGCCCCTCAAGCCGCACCTTCCCTCCGGGCTAACGCCGGGCCCGTCCCGCTCCCAGGCCGGGGGTAACACCCGGCTCCC